>NW_027418737.1:0-24826 GCF_009905375.1 Apium graveolens
TTGACAGTATGATTGGGAAAGGGTTAAGGTAACAACAACCTTTAAGAATCAGTGGAGAAATTTTTCAGAAATATATAGACAATGGTTCTAGTATTAGTAAATGGTATTTTGATATGCCCTGTATCTAGGGAATACAGGAGAAACGATTGAAGGATAATCTTAGAGGTTTTACAAGGAAAAAGGTAATATTCAAAATTCTCAAGAATAGAAATGTGGATAAAGGAAATATGACGTAATTATAATGATGCCAAGTGGGGCACGTGTTAAACCACGAGAACGTATGAATCGAACCAGTAAAGGTCGAAATTGTTCAGGGCAATTAGGGCCCAGAATAAAAGATGTTCTAAGTATGATTGAGAGTCAGTCTTGACAGTGATTAGCCTCTAAAGACTGAGGCAATAACTTATGGAAAAATGGTGATTTTTTTTTACTCATTTGATTTTAAGGAAAACATCTTCACTCAAGCAGTGATCGGAAATAGGGTAGAAAATTAGTGAAAGTGGTTAAGACGACATTGATTGTAAGGAAATATTACTATCAGGAAAGGCCAAAGAGGTGGCTGACACTTTAAATGTAAGAGGACAATTACAGGCGCTCGTGCCAGAGGAATACAGTAATAATGGTTGAAGCCGTAAATGTTGTTTTATGGTTGGAGAGATTGACATTCCTTCTGATGACTGTGCAAATACCCAACCTTAATAGTAGTTGGTAAAGGTTTAATTCGTGTAATCGCCATGAGCAGGCTATCTATCTCAGAAGATACTATCTTGAGATAAGCCAGGACCATGTTTCAAAAAGGACTAGACGAACCTTTGAGTTAAGTCTTCTATTTAAGGCATATGATTAAGAATGGTATTAACCTGCTATCGTTGCTTTGATGGAAACTCTTCTATAATTTTATTTGCTTCATGTCATGTATGTATGTCAGGATCAGGAGTGTTCTTCATGAATCATGAATGGTGATTATGTTACCTCCTTAGAAGAATTCGATATGATATGTATGGACTCCGTATGGTTAGCTATTAAGACTTCAAGGAAAATGAATGACTACAGTAGGTCAGTGGTGGACCATAGTAAGGCAGCAATGATTCTGCGAGTAATGAGTTGATTACAACCGTGAGAGTTGTATTGGAATGGTTGTGGAGATTGAGTACCACTAATCGGGTCGTGGTAGTGTATAAGTTATCATTGATAGACTAATTAAGTAGAGTGTCTACCTAGTGAATATTTATTCTTTCTTATCAATAGAGAGTCGTATTATTATACACGGAAGGTTGCGGTGCAAGCATAGAACTCTAGTAACGATGATGTCTAGAATGAGATCCCAGGTTCGATTTTCGAAATCGAGGGAGTTTCAAAGGTGATTGTTGTAACACCCCCAGATCCAGGGTCGGGGATCCGGGTTATCACGGTCTTTCTTTCCACAATATCACTTCACTTAATTAATAATAAATAACCTCATGCTGTGACCCCGTACTAACACACACCACAACCCGTTATAGTCTCAGAGATGAAATTGAAATAAGTACAAGTCTTTGAATCCACCATTTAAAAGTTATTACAACCCAAAATGATTACTTGATAAATTTACAGTTAATTGCCATTATCTGCCACAAGTTATAATTATACATAATTTGATTCTCAAAAGTAGACGGTCTGAACTACAATGGATCTACCTCTGCAGCTATAGCAGCTACAACATCATCGGGAAGACGCGGGACGCTTCCCACGCGCTTGCGCTGGGTCTGCTGGAGTCTGGCCATCTTTCCTAACTGTTGTTGTGTGATGAAGAAATAAAGCAAGAGTGAGCCTTACAGCTCGCAAGATAATATATAGTGATAACAATAATATAAGTATCTAAATGGATACTTACTAAAATCTTTTATCAAGTGTAAGATAATTACTTACTAGATATAAGTAAAAACAAGGAATGAAGTTACCAAATACTTCACTACACTTATATCATCTATAAAGCTACTTGAACTACCACTGTTCAAAGTATAAAGAGTTTTAAGAAAAACATCCCATAGATGAGACCACAAGTTAAGACTTGAATAGATTCAATCTTTGAAATATTATTGAATGAAAAAAGTTACGAGATACTTTATTTAGTCCCGATATATATCCACATATATATATCTCTTAAACATTTCCTGGAACCTCTGTTATGTAAAGTATGAACAGAGTTTGAAACATCCAATGAATTTTGGAAAGGAAAAGAATTTTGGCATAAACCAGATATCTTGCTGATCAGGCAGAGATACCAATAAGTAACCTTTTCTACTAGTAGATGGATGAATCCCCCACCGGTCATCACCCTGGCCTCATAAGGACCTTGTGCTGGACCGCCACCCGGCCTCTTATGCGTTGATGGACTGCCACCCAGCCACTTACACATTAATAGACCGTACCCCGGCCTGTCGCTTATGCCGACTCAATTAGATGGGCTTACTTCCCGAACATTGGGCAAGTAATCAATTCATTTACCAAAACTGCAACCTTGTTGCGAATATAAAATACACCACAGAGCCGGATCCCTCAGGTTTTGAGCGAGTATTTAAATCCCCTTAAAAAGGAAGATCTTAATTATAAAAATGAATTTTGGGATCCGCTCTAACTTTTAAAAATCATTTTGAAGACTCGAAAACACTTTAAAGAGTGTTTGGAGTAAAACTGATTTAATGAAGTAAATCAGTCCCCATATATTAGAAAATATCTGAATATTATTATTTAAATAATATTCCCATAAAGAATAATCTTTATAAAAATAATTGAAGTAGAAGTATTAAAACTTATACTTGAAACGAGTATTAAATAACCAAAGATATACTTATATGAAAGTACTATCTTTATTGGAATAATCAAAAATAAGTTTGATTATTGACACCTTATTCTTTAATAAAATAAAGAATATATTGCAGTAATAAGCGGAGTCATAATACCTCGAATGAATATTATAAATAATATTCATAAAATAAAGGAGTCATACATCCTCGATTGAATATCCAAGTAATATTCAATAATAATGTAAAAGAGTCATAAGCCCTCGAATGAATATTCAAAATAATATTCAATAATAAAATAAAGGAGTCATAAGTCCTCAGATGAATATTCGAAATAATATTCAATAATAAAATAAAGGAGTCATATGTCCTCGGATGAATATTCGAAATAATATTCAATAATAAAATAAAGTTAAAGTTATCGAATAAACCTTATTCGATTAATAGTTTGGAAAACTATAACCATATATATATATAAATATATATATATATCCATATCCATATATATAAAATCTACTCGGGATCCTCAACTCCCGGTTTTAGAAAATATTTTCACCTTTGGGTCCCTATACTAAGGGTATATGCAAGTTACCGCTATCCTCTAGCATAGGTATTATCAACTGAATCAACAGATATATATGGAAAGAATACGAAACAGGCATGCATATATATACCATATCAGCATGCTTCAATATATTGCAACATTTGCTAATATAAACATGCATTTATCACAAGATAATGCATATACATATATTCATCACAACAACAGTATAACGGGTAGAAAACTTGCCTGAGCGACTTGGGGTGATAAAAGGCTCGGGATGAGTCTGGTAACCTATAAACAACAAGTAAGTTGGAATTAAACCAAAATCACTTGTAAATCTATACTTTAACTAACTTAGACTCTAACGCTTGTTTTGCGCTCACTGATTTGCTTAAGTCACTCGGGTACCCTCGGCTCCACCATTTTTAATAATTTAACCTTTACGAGTTTTAAAGCGATTCCTTCGTGAGTGTCTTACCAACTGCCTAACACACTTACCATAAATGTTTCATACATTAATTAACCCTTTTTGGTCTTTAACCTATGTTTCAAAGTAAGGCGAGGGAAAAAGTTTCGTTCGCGAAACGCCGTTACTTGAAACGGTCGTTTCTCCTAAACCGTGCATCGGAATCGAACGAACTACATATCAAAACGAAGCTCGTAACATGAGCTATCTAAACATGGCAGTGGTCATAATCTAGCAGGTGGTTCTCGGGTCCTAATGCTATGCACAAAAACAGTCCAAAGAAAATCGGACGTTACGACGACTATGTTTACGCGATTTCCAATATTTTAAACCATTCAAAACCATTCCAAATCAACCTCAAATCCAACATACAACCAACATCCATCCTTATCACATCATAACAACCCCAACCAATTCAATTTAATCATTCATACTTATGCCTAAACTTAACTTTAATCATACTTAAGTTCTTTTAAATCAAAACCATAACATTTACCATTCCATTTCACTACCATTTCAAATCCCAGACTCTAATCACAACAACAAGCTACAATATCATCCTACTAATCAAAATCATCTTATAATACATAGGAATCTAGGGTTTGGAGATGGTATACCTTCCTTGAAGTGGTGGGAGGAGCTAGGAAGCCTTAAGAAGCTTTGAGAAGTCTTAAGAATGCTTGGATCTTCAAGAAAAACAAGAAAAAGTTCAAGTTAAAAACTTGAAAACACTATTCATTGTCTTCTTCTTTGATTAAATGAAGAAGATTGAGAAGGAATTAATGGCTTAAACTCATGATATAGTCCTAACTAAGCATGAAGATGATTAGGGAATTATCTTACCAATTTAGGAAGCTTGGATCTTTGATTTTGAATTTTTCTTGCCTTTTGAATAGTGAAAAGCCGAGAGCTTCAAGAACAAAGCCTTGGTTGCTTTTTATTTTTGATGAAGAATGAATTATTTGGCTTGGTTGGTTGTAGTTTTGTGTTTGATTTAGTCAATTACCTTCTTGCCCTTGAATTTTTGTGGTTACAAAGCCACCACACCTCCTTCCTTCCCATGTCATGCTTATGTCATCCTCATGATGTCATCCTCCCTTCCTTGTCCTCTTTCTATTGGTTGGATGACATCATTCCCACTAATCCCTTTGATTAACTTCCTAATCGTTTGCCTAATGACCGCTGATCTGTTATACAGTTCGCTTACTTTCGTTTTCGTTTATCGTTTGAAGGATCATACCCGGGATCTTATTACTTAGGTTCCTTTAACCTTTCTCAATACATTATATTCCTTTTTATGATCCTCTATTATAATCCTTTAATTTAAATCCTTTTTATCCTGTTACCTTATACTCAATTCTCTCCGTATCTTGTGGATTTCCGGGAAAAACCAAAGTGTTCGGAATTGGATTCTGACGATCTTTACATACACTTATATACTTCATAGAGTACTAATAATATCCCAGAATATCCATAACAGAACCCCTACATAGTGTGGCGTGAAAAGTTTTCTCATTCAGCTAAAACACTATTCACAAGGGTTACAAAAAGTTGAAAATTTTGGGGTTATTACAGTCTCCCCTCCTTAAAAGGATTCCGTCCCGGAATCAAACAGAAAACAAATGGGGGTACTTTTCTAGCATTGTGCTCTCTAGTTCCCAAGTTGATTCTTCCACGTTATGATTCTGCCATAGTACTCTGACTAGCTTGATCACTTTGTTCCGAAGCACCTGCTCCTTCTTATCCATAATCCTTACTGGCTTCTCCACGTAAGTTAGATCTGGCTGCATATCCACCTGCTCGTACTCCACTATGTGTCTGGCATCCCGATGATACCTCCTTAGCATTGACACATGGAACACATTATGAACTTGTTGCAAATTAGGGGGTAGGGCTAGCTCGTAAGCTAACTTTCCAATCCGTCTTAATATCACAAAAGGTCCAATGTATCTTGGGCTTAGTTTTCCTTTCTTTCCGAACCTCATTAATCCCTTCCAAGGGGATACTTTCAACAATACTAAGTCCCCTACTTCATATTCCTTGTCCTTTCGGGCTAGGTCTGCATATTTCTTCTGTCTGTCTTGGGCTGCTACAAGTCGCCCTCTGATAAGATCCACTATATCTTTGGTCCTTTGGACCACTTCGGGTCCGAGCATCTTCCGCTCTCCTACTTCATCCCAGTATAAGGGAGATCGACACCTTCTTCCGTACAGGGCCTCATAAGGCGGCATTCCGATGCTAGCATGAAAGCTATTGTTATAAGAAAACTCGATCAACGGCAAGTGATCATCCCAACTTCCTTTAAGGTCTATTGCACAGACTCTCAACATATCCTCTAGTGTCTGGATGGTCCTTTCACTCTGTCCATCCGTCTGGGGATGGTACGCGGTACTCATATTTAACTTGGTCCCCGCACATTCCTGAAAGCTCCTCCAAAATCTGGAGTTGAACCTGGGGTCTCGGTCTGAGACAATGGACGCTGGGACTCCATGTCGCGTCACTATTTCCTTAAGGTAAATGTCCACCAGTCTATCGACTGTGTATCTCTCATTGATAGGAATGAAATGAGCTGACTTTGTCAGTCGGTCTATAATTACCCAAATGGCGTCGTGATTGGCTTTCGTCCTTGGCAAGCCTACAACAAAATCCATCGCTATCTGTTCCCATTTCCATTCGGGAATCTCCAGGGGTCGCAAAAGTCCACTGGGTCTCTGGTGCTCTGCCTTTACTCTTTGGAAAGTCAAACACTTGTTTACCCATTCTGCTACATCCCTCTTCATGTTGGGCCACCAGTAATATTCCTTCAAATCCCTATACATCTTGGTACTTCCCGGGTGAATGGAATACCTTGAACTATGGCTTTCATCCAAAATCTCATCTTTAAGTTCTTGAACATTCGGAACCCAAATTCGGTAGGAGTACCTCATTATCCCTTTATCATCTTTCTCAGTATGGATCTCCTCTCCAGTCATTGACTCTCTGCCTTCATTCACTATTTTCTCCTGGCACAATCTGATCTTTTCCAATAACTCTGGCTGCATTGAGATCTCAAAAAGCTTTTCAGCTCCGGTTCCGGTTACCTTTACTTCTATTTCCATTCTTTCAAAATCCCTTATCAACTCTTCCGAAGTCGTTATCATTCTGAGTCTCTCCTTTCTACTAAGGGCATCAGCCACCACATTGGCTTTCCCTGGATGATAGAGAATCTCACAATCATAGTCCTTGATTAGTTCTAACCATCTCCTCTGGCGCATGTTGAGCTCTTTCTGCGTAAATATGTACTTGAGGCTCTTATGGTCTGTGAAAATCTCGCACTTCTCTCCATACAAGTAGTGCCTCCAAATTTTTAAAGCAAATACTATTGCCGCGAGCTCAAGGTCATGAGTAGGATATCTAACCTCGTATTCCTTCAGTTGTCTTGACGCATACGCAATAACTTTACCGTGCTGCATAAGCACACATCCTAATCCTTTGTGCGACGCGTCACTATATATCACAAAATCTCCTTTTCCGTCCGGCAATGCTAATACCGGAGCCGTTATCAACCTTTTCTTTAATTCCTGAAAACTGTTCTCGCATTTCTCCGTCCATTCAAACTTCTCTGTCTTACGAGTAAGTCGTGTCAAAGGGGCTGCGATCTTCGCAAAGTCCTGAACAAATATACGATAGTAGCCGGCCAATCCTATGAAACTCCTTACCTCTGTGGGTGTGGTTGGCCTTTCCCAATTTGAGACCGCCTCTATCTTGGAGGGGTCGACCAATACTCCTTCTTTATTGATCACATGTCCTAAAAACTGTACTTCATTCCGCCAGAATTCACACTTCGAGAATTTGGCATATAACTGCTCCTCTCTGAGTATTCCTAGAGCTATCCTCAAATGCTCTGCATGTTCTGCCTCAGTCCTTGAGTAGATCAAAATATCATCGATAAAACTATCACACACTTGTCCAAGTACTTCTTAAATACTCTATTCATTAAATCCATGAAAGCCGCTGGGGCGTTGGTTAATCCAAAGGACATTACCAAGAACTCATAATGCCCATACCTGGTACGGAACGCTGTCTTGGAAATATCTGCGGGTTTAATCTTTAGTTGGTGATATCCAGTTCTCAGGTCGATCTTGGAAAAATAAGCAGCATCCTTTAGCTGGTCAAACAGATCGTCTATTCTAGGCAATGGGTACCTGTTCTTTATGGTTAGCTTGTTCAACTCTCGATAGTCGATGCACAACCTCATGCTCCCATCTTTCTTCTTAATAATTAAAACTGGTGCTCCCCACGGAGACACACTGGGTCTTATCATACCCTTATCCAAGAGTTCCTGCAATTGGATAGCTAATTCCTTCATTTCTAACGGGGCTAACCGGTAAGGTGCTTTTGAAACTGGCGCCGTCCCTGGGGCCAACTCAATAGCAAATTCAATCACTCTATCGGGTGGTAATCCCGGAAGTTCTTGTGGGAATACATCTTCAAATTCGTTGACTACTGGAATATCTTGTAAGTTGGGCACCTCCTTCTGCGTGTCCACCACATAGGCTAGGTAAGCCTCACTTCCTTTTCGTAGCATCCTTTTGGCCTGGGCCATAGTCAAAAATTTCTGCGTCTGCCTCTTTCCTCTAAATATAACTTCTTTCTTCCCGGGGATATTTAACTTAACTTTCTTCCCTTTACAGTCTATCTGAGCATCGTTGCTAGATAGCCAGTCCATTCCCAAAATCACATCAAACTCCCCTAATTTAAAAGGAATCAGATCAACACTGAAAGATTGCTCCCCTATGCCTATCTCACAGGCGGGGTGAATCTGGTTAAAAGGAATAATTTCATGATTGGCTATTTCTACTTATAAGGGTTCTATCAAGGGTTCAGCCTTAAGTCTTAACTTACGCGCAAGGTCCTTTGATATAAAAGATTTAGTTGCTCCCGAATCAAATAAAACATTTGCACTGACTGAATTTAGAGAAAGGGTACCTGCTATCACATCTGAATCTTTCATAGCATCCTGGACTGTCATGTTGAAAGTCCTCGCAGTAGGTGGCTTATTGGAAGCAGCCCTGCTTGCTCCCGAAGCTGCTGGTTTGTTCATTGGGCATTCCCTCTTCCAATGACCTGGGCGTCCGCACTGATGACAAGTGGCGGTTGGAATGACGGCAGGGGTTGATGATGGGCACTTATTTGAGTAGTGGCCTTCCCGACCGCACTTAAAACAGGTTACAGGCTTTCCTTTACACTCACCTGTGTGATTCCTTCCACATATGTTACAGGCTGGCAATGGGGGTCGAGACTGGTTGGAATAGGACATTCTTGACTTCTGGCCGCCCTGGCTCACACTCACACTCATTGGCCGCTTAAACCCAGTGTTCCTTCCTGGTAGGGACACTGCTCCTCGATTAAATCTAGTTGGGAAGCTCCTTCCTGCGGAACCTCCACCCATGCTCATACTTTTCCTCTTTATTCCTTTCTTCTCTCTTTCCTTCTGCATCTGTTCACTTCCGACTTCTACAATCGTTGCCTTTTGCACCAGAGTGGCATAGTCCGTAAGCTCAAGGATTGCCACCCTATTCTGAATCCACGGTTTCAGTCCTTGCTGAAACCTCCTAGCTTTCTTTTCCTCGGTGCTCACAAACTCCGGCACAAACCTTGATAAATCAGTAAATTTCACTTCGTACTCTGCTACAGACAAGTTATTCTGCTTTAGCTCCAAGAACTTGAGCTCCATCTGGTTTTCCATAAACCTCGGGAAATACTTTCCCAGAAACAACTGACTAAATCTCTCCCAGGTTATAATAGCATCTGTCTCCATGTTTTTCTTGGCCTCCCACCAGTAGTTAGCTTCTCCTTTCAGAAGGTAGGTAGCAAATACAGTCTTCTATGCCTCATCGGTACTCAAAATCTCAAAAGATTTCTCCATTTCCTTTAACCATGCCCTTGCCTCAACTGGGTCGGCTGATCCGTGGAACTCAGGGGGCTTAAGGGACTTAAAAGCCCTAAAAGAGTTTGCCACATCATTGTTATTTCCTTGAGGGGGTGGGTTGGGTTGACGTTCCAAATTCTGCCTTAGGAGTTGCATGAACTGGCTCATGGGATCCATGCCTGGGTTTGGTACTGGTTGCTCAACCTCGGTTTCTCCTTCTTCAGCCTCTATCTCAAATCCCTCAACATCATATGTTTCCTCTTCCTCTTTATACAGGGAGTCATCCTGTTCCACATAATCCTCATCTTCCTCTTCACTGTGTTCTTGGTTCCTATCATCCTGGTTATGGCTTCCCTGGTCTTCAGATCCAGGGTTCGCCCTAGTTCCAATCTTTCTTGGCGGCATGATTCTGATAATAATAAAAAAAATTTAGGAAAATTCAACGTTAGGTCACAATCATATACAACATTGTGCCTTGCACAGCTCTTATAATGGGGAGAACGTATATCGCAATTCTATTATTTTAAGAAAGTTCTAATACGAAGTGCAGTAATAATAATGATAAAAACAGTGATCCCTTCACTATGGAACTGAACCGAAAGGAAACAAATATATACATAATGCGAGAAATACATAGTTTGATCCGATCAAAAGTACAACAGTGCTACAGTCATCGGTCCCAAAAGTGATACACAAGAGTCTATCTGTCTAGTCAGAAAAAGGGATGCTATATACAAGTCAACTATCCCGGAAAATTGGCTCTTACTAAGGCCTCGGCTAACTAGACAACTAGACTATTCCATCATCAATCCTGAATCACACACCGGAGCGGGTCAGCTCCCAAACCCTTTCCATCGCACGACGGAAGATATAGTCGGCCTGCCGCCTGGAGGTCCTACCATGCCTATCCCCCTGGAGTGATCTGAGCCTCGCTCGGGATGTGAGCTCTATCCCCGTAAGCTCCCTCCTCAAGGATCGGGGTATAGAAGCCCTAGTCTCATAAGCTCGGGTACGCCTACCCGCCCTCTCTGCATCCAACTCCCTCCTGGCCTCATCTAGTCGGCCCTCGGCAACAGCCACTCGGGTCCTCAGAACATCCTGAACATATCCATGTGCTAACGAAGACTGCCTGTGGGCAGGGTCAAGAGGTGGTGAATCCGGAGCCGCTGAGGGTGCCTCCTCGGTCTGCCTAGGCTCGGAAGTATGGGTCTCTGAGCTGTCATCATCAGGAATCCAAGATAGTGGTGGAGGGGTAGGGGCTCTGACCACCGGAAGTGTGGGTAATGGGGTACCAGCTTACACTACCATAGGTCCAATACGCTCCTCAGCTACTGGGACCTCATCCAGGTCCTCCTCATCTGGAATAGCAATAACCTCTGTCTCTGACTCCTCTGAGGGGTCCTCCTCCTCTGAAATAGCAATGACCTCCGTCTCAGGCTCCTCTGAGGGGTCCTCCTCATCCTCCTCCATCTCAGGCTCCTCCTGATCCTCAACATCTAGCAATGCCTCATCATGCTCACGCTCGAACATCTCAGGGTCCTCTATCTCAGGCGCCTACACATTAAACGAGCTAAGTTACTATCATGATACTTATAAGGGTTCCCGTAAGGGTTTTAACTGTCAGCACTACTTTAAGTAGTCCGACCATGAACTTGGCAAGAGTTCTTATTATCTTTGTGAGTTTGTTATTATATCGACGCATCATCTCTGAGGTTTATAATGCTTAGCTCTGATACCATTTCTGTAACACCCCCAGATCCGGGGTCGGGGATCCGGGTTGTCACGGTCTTTCTTTCCACAATATCACTTCACTTAATTAATAATAAATAACCTCATGTTGTGACCCCGTACTAACACACACCACAACCCGTTATAGTCTCAGAGATGAAATTGAAATAAGTACAAGTCTTTAAATCCACCATTTAAAAGTTATTACAACCCAAAATGATTACTTGATAAATTTACAGTTAATTGCCATTATCTGCCACAAGTTATAATTATACATAATTTGATTCTCAAAAGTAGATGGTCTGAACTACAATGGATCTACCTCTGCAGCTATAGCAGCTACAACATCATCGGGAAGACGCGGGACGCTTCCCACGCGCTTGCGCTGGGTCTGCTGGAGTCTGGCCATCTTTCCTAACTGTTGTTGTGTGATGAAGAAATAAAGCAAGAGTGAGCCTTACAGCTCGCAAGATAATATATAGTGATAACAATAATATAAGTATCTAAATGGATACTTACTAAAATCTTTTATCAAGTGTAAGATAATTACTTACTAGATATAAGTAAAAACAAGGAATGAAGTTACCAAATACTTCACTACACTTATATCATCTATAAAGCTACTTGAACTACCACTGTTCAAAGTATAAAGAGTTTTAAGAAAAACATCCCATAGATGAGACCACAAGTTAAGACTTGAATAGATTCAATCTTTGAAATATTATTGAATGAAAAAAGTTACGAGATACTTTATTTAGTCCCGATATATATATCCACATATATATCTCTTAAACATTTCCTGGAACCTCTATTATGTAAAGTATGAACAGAGTTTGAAACATCCAATGAATTTTGGAAAGGAAAAGAATTTTGGCATAAACCAGATATCTTGCTGATCAGGCAGAGATACCAATAAGTAACCTTTTCTACTAGTAGATGGATGAATCCCCCACCGGTCATCACCCTGGCCTCATAAGGACCTTGTGCTGGACCGCCACCCGGCCTCTTACGCGTTGATGGACTGCCACCCAGCCACTTACACATTAATAGACCGTACCCCGGCCTGTCGCTTATGCCGACTCAATTAGATGGGCTTACTTCCCGAACATTGGGCAAGTAATCAATTCATTTACCAAAACTGCAACCTTGTTGCGAATATAAAATACACCACAGAGCCGGATCCCTCAGGTTTTGAGCGAGTATTTAAATCCCCTTAAAAAGGAAGATCTTAATTATAAAAATGAATTTTGGGATCCGCTCTAACTTTTAAAAATCATTTTGAAGACTCGAAAACACTTTAAAGAGTGTTTGGAGTAAAACTGATTTAATGAAGTAAATCAGTCCCCATATATTAGAAAATATCTGAATATTATTATTTAAATAATATTCCCATAAAGAATAATCTTTATAAAAATAATTGAAGTAGAAGTATTAAAACTTATACTTGAAACGAGTATTAAATAACCAAAGATATACTTATATGAAAGTACTATCTTTATTGGAATAATCAAAAATAAGTTTGATTATTGACACCTTATTCTTTAATAAAATAAAGAATATATTGCAGTAATAAGCGGAGTCATAATATCTCGAATGAATATTATAAATAATATTCATAAAATAAAGGAGTCATACATCCTCGATTGAATATCCAAGTAATATTCAATAATAATGTAAAAGAGTCATAAGCCCTCGAATGAATATTCAAAATAATATTCAATAATAAAATAAAGGAGTCATAAGTCCTCAGATGAATATTCGAAATAATATTCAATAATAAAATAAAGGAGTCATAAGTCCTCGGATGAATATTCGAAATAATATTCAATAATAAAATAAAGTTAAAGTTATCGAATAAACCTTATTCGATTAATAGTTTGGAAAACTATAACCATATATATATAAATATATATATATATATCCATATCCATATATATAAAATCTACTCGGGATCCTCGACTCCCGGTTTTAGAAAATATTTTCACCTTTGGGTCCCTATACTAAGGGTATATGCAAGTTACCGCTATCCTCTAGCATAGGTATTATCAACTGAATCAATAGATATATATGGAAAGAATACGAAACAGGCATGCATATATATACCATATCAGCATGCTTCAATATATTGCAACATTTGCTAATATAAACATGCATTTATCACAAGATAATGCATATACATATATTCATCACAACAACAGTATAACGGGTAGAAAACTTGCCTGAGCGACTTGGGGTGATAAAAGGCTCGGGACGAGTCTGGTAACCTATAAACAACAAGTAAGTTGGAATTAAACCAAAATCACTTGTAAATCTATACTTTAACTAACTTAGACTCTAACGCTTGTTTTGCGCTCACTGATTTGCTTAAGTCACTCGGGTACCCTCGGCTCCACCATTTTTAATAATTTAACCTTTACGAGTTTTAAAGCGATTCCTTCGCGAGTGTCTTACCAACTGCCTAACACACTTACCATAAATGTTTCATACATTAATTAACCCTTTTTGGTCTTTAACCTATGTTTCAAAGTAAGGCGAGGGAAAAAGTTTCGTTCGCGAAACGCCGTTACTTGAAACGGTCGTTTCTCCTAAACCGTGCATCGGAATCGAACGAACTACATATCAAAACGAAGCTCGTAACATGAGCTATCTAAACATGGCAGTGGTCATAATCTAGCAGGTGGTTCTCGGGTCCTAATGCTATGCACAAAAACAGTCCAAAGAAAATCGGACGTTACGACGGCTATGTTTACGCGATTTCCAATATTTTAAACCATTCAAAACCATTTCAAATCAACCTCAAATCCAACATACAACCAACATCCATCCTTATCACATCATAACAACCCCAACCAATTCAATTTAATCATTCATACTTATGCCTAAACTTAACTTTAATCATACTTAAGTTCTTTTAAATCAAAACCACAACATTTACCATTCCATTTCACTACCATTTCAAATCCCAAACTCTAATCACAACAACAAGCTACAATATCATCCTACTAATCAAAATCATCTTATAATACATAGGAATCTAGGGTTTGGAGATGGTATACCTTCCTTGAAGTGGTGGGAGGAGCTAGGAAGCCTTAAGAAGCTTTGAGAAGTCTTAAGAATGCTTGGATCTTCAAGAAAAACAAGAAAAAGTTCAAGTTAAAAACTTGAAAACATTATTCATTGTTTTCTTCTTTGATTAAATGAAGAAGATTGAGAAGGAATTAATGGCTTAAATTCATGATATAGTCCTAACTAAGCATGAAGATGATTAGGGAATTATCTTACCAATTTAGGAAGCTTGGATCTTTGATTTTGATTTTTTCTTGCCTTTTGAATAGTGAAAAGCCGAGAGCTTCAAGAACAAAGCCTTGGTTGCTTTTTGATTTTTGATGAAGAATGAATTATTTGGCTTGGTTGGTTGTAGTTTTGTGTTTGATTTAGTCAATTACCTTCTTGCCCTTGAATTTGTGTGGTTACAAAGCCACCACACCTCCTTCCTTCCCATGTCATGCTTATGTCATCCTCATGATGTCATCCTCCCTTCCTTGTCCTCTTTCTATTGGTTGGATGACATCATTCCCACTAATCCCTTTGATTAACTTCCTAATCGTTTGCCTAATGACCGCTGATCTGTTATACGGTTCGCTTACTTTCATTTTCGTTTATCGTTTGAAGGATCATACCCGGGATCTTATTACTTAGGTTCCTTTAACCTTTCTCAATACATTATATTCCTTTTTATGATCCTCTATTATAATCCTTTAATTTAAATCCTTTTTATCCTGTTACCTTATACTCAATTCTCTCCGTATCTTGTGGATTTCCGGGAAAAACCAAAGTGTTCGGAATTGGATTCTGACGATCTTTACATACACTTATATACTTCATAGAGTACTAATAATATCCCAGAATATCCATAACAGAACCCCTACATAGTGTGGCGTGAAAAGTTTTCTCATTCAGCTAAAACACTATTCACAAGGGTTACAAAAAGTTGAAAATTTTGGGGTTATTACAATTGTGTATAAGCTCGAGGAAGAGCATGGGTCCAGAGAATGATGGACGGATTAGCAAATATTTAGGCATGTGAAATACGATGCTATAATACTTGATGTTGATATAAATACGTATATGTTTTGTTCTCCTATGACAAACCTCTATAGTTCTGAGGTAGATTCCAAGCCAGATATTTTATGGCAATAAAATTTTTACGAATATACAATTCTCTTCAGTTCGTTCTTTTCTCTCCTTTTCATTTCATATAAGCTGAGAAGAACAACCCTTCCAGAAGGGGAGGTATTGCCGAATGACTATCTATCTGTGTGATAGAAGCCGAGTAGGATACCAGCTATTGTTTAATTGCTTGTCAAGTACTAAAGGTTGGCCACCTTCTGTACTAACTATGCGATATAACAAGTGTTCATGATCATAGTGATCTCTCAACAAATTCCTTTACTTCTATTTGATTGATCAAATTTTGGAAAATAGAAACAACTGAAAAAGGAGTAATAAAGTGGTGGTAGTATGCGGAATGGAAACACATTCGTGATACTAAGGTTGACGTGGTTATTAAAAGGTTATAGAACGCTAACGAGCAAAAGTATAACCAGTATAATATTAGGAACGGAAGGTGATAACGATAACGAACTGGAAAAGAATGGGTATTGAGAAGCAAAAGCTATAATGTTAGAAGCTATGATGAGAGTCTGTGCAATAGACTTGAAAGAATTTGGAATGATCACTTAATGCGGATTGAGTTATCTTACAATAATAGATCATATGTCAGTATTGAGATATCGCCTTAGGAGATCCTTGAGGGAAGACAATGTCGATCTCCCTTATGTTAGGATGAAGTTGTAGAGCGCAAGATGCTCGGACCCGCAGTAGTCCAAAGGACCAGGGATATAATAGATCTAATCAGAGGACGACTGGTAGTAGCCAGGAAGGACATAAGAAGTATGTCGATTTGACACGAAAGGACAAAGAATAGGAATGAGGGAACCTTGTATTGTTAAAAGTATTCCCTTGAAAAGAATTAATGAGGTTCGGGAAGAAAGGAAAGCTAAGTCTACAAATTGTTGGACCCTTGGATATATTAAGACGTTTGGGAAGTTAGCATATGAGCTAGCCCTACCCCCGAACCTGTAGCAAGTTCATAACGTGTTCCACGTATCAATGTTAAGGAAGTGTAATTCGGATGCCAGACAAATAGGGGCATATGAGCGCATAGACATGCAACCAGATGTAACCTATATGGAGCAACCAAGAAAGGTTATAGAGTGAAAAGGAACAAGTGCTTAGGAGAAGGATTATCAAACTAGGCGGAGTTTGGTGGTAGGACCACAATGTGGGAAAATTTACTCGAGAGTTAGAAAGTGCAATGTTAAGAAAGTATCCCTATTCATTTCTATCTGATTCCGGGACGGAATCCTTTTAAGGAGGGGAGACTGTAATAACCCCAATTTTTGGAAATTTTTGAAACCCTTATGAATAGTGTTTTTGCTGAATGAGAAAACTTTTCATGCCACACTATATAGGGGTTCTGATATGGATATTCTGAGATTTTATTAGTACTTTATATGGGATATAAGTGTATGTAAAGATCGTCAGAATCCAAATCCGAACACTTTGATTTTTCCCGGAAATCCACTAGGTACGGAAATAATTGAGTATAAGGTAACAGGATAAAAAGGATTTAAATTAAAGGATTATAAGAGAGGATCATAAAAGGAATATAATATATTGAGAAAGGTTAAGGGAACCTAAGTAATAAGATCCCGGGTATAATCCCTCGAACGATAAACGAAAACGAAAGTTAAGCGAACCGTATAACAGATCAGCGGTCATTAGGCAAACAATTAGAAGCTAATCAAAGAGATTAGAAGGGTTGATGACATAGCAATGTGACATAAGCATGACATAAGGGGAAGGAGATGTGGTTGATTTTTAACCACACAAAATCAAGGGCAACTAGGTAATTTACTAAAACAAGACAAAAAGCAACCAACCAAGCCAAAACATTTCATTTTAATCAAAAAAACACAAAACCCCCATTTTCTTCTTCAAGCTCTCGGCCTCTTTTCTTAAAAAATGAAAGTCCAAGCTCCTCCACTTGCTATTTTACAAGCTAATTATCCTAGCTTCTCCTAGTTAAGTTACATACTTCCTATAAGTTTAAGCTTCTAATTCCAAGCCAATCTTTTTCTAAAAATCAAGGAAGAAGATGGTGAATAGTACTTTCTTGAAATTAATTTTTGTGTTCTTGATTTCTTTGAAAGAACAAGCTTGTAGGAGGTTAGATTAAGGCTTCCATGGGCATTCCAAGGATCTTTCATGGATTAAAAGCTTCAAGGAAGGTATAACTCTTCATGATCTTAGTTTTAAGTTTTGTTGTTTAGATTTCCTAATGTTGAGATGATGGGTTAGTGTAATGGGTTTGTAATCATGTGTAAAGCTTGTTATGAGTAGTTTAGTTGGTGAAAGGCATGATTATTGTGTGTTTAGAGATGGGTTGATTTTGTGATATTTTTGGAGTTGGAAATCTTGGTTATTAGTTAATGAACCTAAGTAAAGCTTTTAGTTCATGTGGGGAATAAGTATAAATTGTTAATGTGGAGTTGTTGGGGCTGTTATGATTTAGTTTGGATGGAGTTTTTATTGGGTTGTGATTGTGGGTTGAATTGTGGTTGATTTGGAATGGTTTAATTTGGGAAATCGCGTAAACATAGTCGTCGTAATGTCCGATTTTCTTTAGACTGTTTTTGTGCATAACATTAGGACCCGAGAACCCCCTGCTAGATGTTGACCATTGCCATGTCTAGATATCTCATGTTACGAGCTTCGTTTTGATATGTAGTTCGTTCGATTCCGATGCACGGTTTAGGAGAAACGACCGTTTCATGTAACGGCGTTTCGCGAATGAAACATTTCCCCTCGCCTTACTTTGAAACATAGGTTAAAGACCTTAAATGACTAATTGAAGTATGAAACATTTATGTAAGGTGTAATAGGCAGTTGGTAAGACACTCGCGAAGGAATCGCCTTAAAACTCGTAACGGTTAAATTATTAAAAATGGTGGAGCCGAGGGTACTTGAGTGACTTAAGAGAATTAGTAAGCGCAAAACAAGCGTTAGAGTCTAAGTTAGTTAAAGTATAGATTTACAAGTGACTTTGGTTTAATTCCAACTTACTTGTTGTTTATAGGTTACCAGACTCGTCCCGAGCCATTCATAACCCCCAGTCGCTCAGGCAAGTTTTCTACCAGTTATAACTGTTGTTGTGATGTATATATGTATTTGCATTATCTTGCGATAGATGCATGTTGGTTAATTAGCAAATGTTGCAATATATTGAAGCATGCTGCTATGGTATATATATATGCATGCCTGTTTCGTATTCTTTCCATATATATATGTTGATTCAGTTGATAATACCTATGCTAGAGGATAGCGGTAATTTGCATATACCCTTAGTATAGGGACCCAAAGGTGAAAATATTTTCTAAAACCGGGAGTCGAGGATCCCGAGTAGATTTTATATATATGGATATAAACTATATATTATATACTTATATATATATATGGTCATAGTTTTCAAAACTATTAATCGAATAAGGTTTATTCGATAACTTTAACTTTATTTTATTATTGAATATTATTTCGAATATTATTCGAAGGCTTATGACTCATTTATATTAAATGAATATTATTTTGAATATTCATTCGAGGACTTATGACTCCTTTTATTATTTATTGAATATTATTGAATATTCATTCGAGGGCTTATGACTCAGTTTATATTATTTAATGAATATTATTTGAATATTCATTGAGGATCTATGACTCCGATTATTTGCTGAGATATATTCTTTATTTTATTAAAGAATAAGGTGTCAATAATCAAACTTATTTTCGATTATTCAAATAAAGATAGTACTTTCATATAAGTATATCTTTGGTTATTTAATATTCATTTCAAGTATAAGTTTAATACTTCTACTTCAATTATTTTTATAAAGATTATTCTTTATGGGAATATTATTTAAATAATAATATTCAGACATTTTCTAAATATTCTGGGGACTGATTTACTTCATTAAATCAGCTTTACTCCAAACACTCTTTAAAGTGTTTTCGAGTCTTCAAAATGATTTTTAAAAGTTAGAGCGGATCCCAAAACTCATTTTTATATTTAAGATCTTCCTTTTTAAGGGGATTGAAATACTCGCTCAAAACCTGAGGGATCCGGCTCTGTGGTGTATTTTATATTCGCAACACGGTTGCAGTTTTGGTAAATGAATTGATTACTTACCCAACGTTCGGGAAGTAAGTCCATCTATTGAGTCGGCATAAGCACCATGGGCTCAGTGGGCATCCATGATAGTGTAAGTGGCTCAGTGGGAGTCCATCAAATGCATAAGTGGCTGAGTGGCAGTCCAGCATAAGGTCCTATTACGACCAGGGTGATGACCAGTGGGGAATTCGTCCATCTACTAGTAGAAAAGGTACTTATGGGTATCTTTGCCTGATCAGCAAGATACCTGGTTTATGCCAAAATTCTTTTCCTTTCCAATTTATTGGATATTGCAACTCTGTTCATACTTTACATGACAGAGGTTTTCAGGAAATTGTATAAAGAAGATGTATATGTGGATATATATATATATCAGAACTTAATGAAGTATATCATAACTTCATTTCCTTTAATAATATTTCAAAGATTGAATCTATTCAAGTCTTATCTTGTGGTCTCATCAGTGGGATGAACTTTTGAAATTAATTATAACTTGAACGGTGGTAGTTCAAGTAGTATTTGGAAAAGATATAAGTATATTGGAGTATCTTGTAACTTCATCTTTAAACTTACATCTAGTTAATAATTGTCTTATGAATGACAAAGATTTTCAGAAAAACGTTGAGACAAGGTTAGATATATTAGATCACCTTGCAACGATACTTTTTATACAGTTATAAACTGGAACTTTGTGTATATTATGCATGGAAGAGGACTTCCAGGATTTGAAAAGTATATATGTATATATATATATACTGACTATTTTGTGACTTCATCGCATTAAAATATCAAACTTGGTTCATTTCTTTTGACCAAGACTTTCATGAGTACTATGAGAAGGCTCATATATTGTTAATTCATTATACATATTATTTTGGTGGGCTTGCTGCTCACCCTTGCTTTCTTCTTTCATCACACAACATCAGATAGACAAGATGAACAAGACCAAGCTCCCAATTTCGCGAGCGGATAGGAAGCATTCCGCAGTTTCCTATAGGTGTTGAAGTCACTGTAGCTGAGGTAGGGAAATACCAATAGACTAGGCTTCAACTTTTGATGTACCAGATTATGTATATTTACGAATTTTAATAATGGCAAAGAAAATATAAATTTATTCAGAAAACCTTCTAAGGTGTATTGGCAGATAATTGTGGAATAAAATGACTTGTGATTATTTTTGGAGTTCATCTCTGAGACTATAACGTGTGGGTGTGTGTGTTTATTGTGGGGTCACGGTATAGAGTAGTTGATTAATTATTAAGGTTGGGTGTTACTAAGGGAAATGGAACTCGTGACAACCCGGATCCCCGACCCCGGATCTGGGGGTGTTACATTTAACATTTGAGTAATCTCCTCTGTCAGACTTTCCAGCTTTGCCTTCAGATTTTCTGAATCCCTTCTTATCAGAACTTCCACTTTTTCTGGAAACTTCTTTCCCCTTCTGAATTTTCCTGTAGACTATCTTTGTGATACCCTTCACCATAAGAGCACACAATTTCATCATATCTTCATCAGCATCCATCTCTGATAGACTTTCAGTTTCTGAATCCTCATCACTATCAGAACTTGATGACTCAGTATTAGACTTTGTGATGAGAGTCTTTCCTTTGCCTTTCTTTGAGACAGTCACTTTGGAGAATTTCTCCTCAGCCTTAATAGCAACTGTTCTTGACTTTCTCCCATGCCTTTGTGTGGCGCCCTCCAAACCCGGGTCAGAAGTTTGGGGTCCACACACACCTTATTTATAACCTGCTTATAATAATAATAAAGTTAATAATAATATGCAGTGACCCTACTTACCAACTACCACGGACCGCAACAGGTTAAAGTATGCACACAAGCCGAACACACACTTATATTACAAACCGTTCAAACCCCAACTATCCAAACTCAGAACCGAGTAGTAAACATTATTACAAACTTTTACAAACTTATATTATCCCAAAGAAGCCTACTAGCTCAGCTCGATCAACCTGAACCCCTAGCTCTTGCGCTGGATGGGGATCCTCGTTACCAACCTGTTCCTTCTTAACTGGAAAAGAACATAAACAATATCGCATAAATGAGCTAACTAGCTCAGCAAGTCACAATGACAAAACTGAGACATAATGATCATCAGGTGAAAATGCTTACGATATCAAGTGAACAATGAATTATGATTTAGAATTGGACCTTATACTTTCATTTTAAAAACCAAGGTTAGGCTGCTGATCAGTCACGCACTAACCCCGAGCAAAGCACACAGCACTGCTTTAACTACTGGATCCAAGGCACACATGGCCTAACTTGACCATTATATGGTCTGACACGAATCTGGTCCACAATTTTATAAAAACAATCCAATTCTAACATAATAACAGAATAAGCAATAATAAACAATAAACAGGATCATTAACAACATTGGATGTTTCATAATGAAATGGTTTCAGTGTTCATTAGGATCAATATGGCATTTTTCAAAGCTTAGCTGTTGGGTAATCAAAGAATTGGATAACAAAGGAATCAGTGTTTCAAGGTTTCAAGGATTTTGCCTTTCAAAGTATAGGATACAATGGTTTGAGTGTGTAGGTAATTCGATTCAGTGTTCGATATTTAGTTTGTATGTATTTGTGGAGTAGTATCGTGTGCTTGAGGTTCGTATTCGGGTATGCAATAATCAATGGCTTAGAAAGAATAAGGTTTACGGCTCAAGATCAAAACTGGAATCAGGGTTTGGGTTTTTGTGCTTCAAAGCACTTGCAATTTAGAACAGGACTATCAATCACTACAATATCTCGAGAAAGTTCAGAACACTTGCCTGGTGTTAGCTTACTACACTGTACTCGCTTCCAATCTCAACCGCCTTACTCCTCAACTACCTGTTTCCCTTTCCTACGTTTTGCCTCTTCTGCTCACATATCATAAGCATCTATCAATAATCAACTCATACGATTCTATTCAATACATACTTCTATCTACCCCTTCGTTTCACCCAAATCCGATTAACGGATTGAAAGTTATGCAATAAACAAGTACACATCGAATATAGAGACCGACAGTCAACCAACAAATCATATATAACACATAATACGTCACATAATCAATGACATATCATTTATAAAGAAGTTTCGGGTCATAAATAGGCTTTCTGGTATTTGAAATGATTTTTAAAACATTTTTCGGAATTAAAACGGGTCGTTGGATCAATTTCGGGTTAATAAACAGGGTTCGGTTAGCCAATTCTGGCTTCGAAACAATTTTATAATAATTATCGAGCCTTGGAAATAATTTAGAATAATATTTTTAAGCTCGAAACTATTTTTCAGAAATTTAAATCATTTTTAAATAATTAAATCTAATTAAATAAATAATTAATTATTAATTAAATCAATTAATCAATTAATTTTCGAATTAATTGACCAATTAATCAATTAAAAATTAACTGAAATTAATTAACTAAATAATTCAGATTTATTTTTGAATTAAAAATAATTTTCGGAATTAAAATAATAGTTTTTAGAATTTTCAGAAATTAAAAACGAATTTTTCTAATAAAAATAAATAGGAATATGATTTTTAAACATTTTTAAAACATGAATCCTAAATTTGCAAAGTCTGGAAACTTCAGGGACCTAACTGTATTGTCCCTAAAAGTCCAGGGATCAAACTGCAATTTTTTCAACCCCGTCGCCGGAAAATGCAGGGGTGGCCGGAGAACACGTTCCCGGCGTCCTCACCCCACCAACACCTCCAGATCACATCTATACTTTACCCAGGAACACAACCATGCCAACAATCGTTCTAATCATCCCTGAGTTGGCCGGAATTTGGCCGTGAAGTTTGCCAGTTTCCGGAGAACTTCGAAAATATTCAAAACACAACTCCCTTCTCTTACAGACCTCGTTGATTCATGAAACTTATACGACTGGATTGCAAATTTCACAGAGAACACAATCCACTATACCACCACATCTATCTATTCCAAAATAAGAAACCCCCAAATTTCAATTAAGAACATTCATACGGGTTATAACTCTAATTTTAAAATTTCGAAAATTGAACTCAAATTTGAACATGTTTATTGGACTCCAAATCAGACGTATAATATATCAAAATCATCAGGAAAACAAGCTCTATAAACATGCAATCATTAAATCATACAAACAATCATCCGAACAACAAATTCATATTTTTAATCAAAATAATTCGAAAATAAATTAATATAGAAAATAACCTTGATTTCTGCAGGTGTATGGATTACAGAATCTGGAAGAGCTCTTCAAGACCTTCAGATTGGTTACTCGCGCTTTCCAAACCGAATTCAATAACACCTTCAAAAACTTGTTGATTCTTAGAACGGTTTATGAAATTAGGGTTTTTCTCTGAAAATTATATAATTATATGTCTGTAAATGATTTTGATACGAAATAAAATATGGGTAAAGGCTATTTATATTTACGGAAATTAGTATCCGTTGGATCATTCCGGATATAAAACGGTACGTTTATTTATAAAAACTGATCCAAACGGTATCGGTTTTCGGATACTTATCCAAATACAGATAACACTTAACAATTAATTCACAGAATAGATACTGGACACATATAATAATTATTTTTATAGCAAAAATAATTACACGATATATCCCGGATATTACATCCTTCCCCCCTTAAAAGGTTGTCCTCAGAATCTTCTAAGAAAATAAATGAGGGTTACTTTTCTCTCATATCACTTTCTAACTCCCAGGTTGACTCTTCAACCTTTGGGTTTCTCCACAAACTCTTACTAACTTTACCACTTTATTTCTTAATATTTTTTCTCTCTCCTCTAGAATCTCTATCGGACTTTCTAATATGACAAATCCGCCTGAAGCTCTATTGGCTCATATTCTATTACATACCTGGAGTCTGGATTATATTTCTAAGCATTGATACGTGGAAAAACATTGTGAATGTGCTCCATGTCGGAGGTAGCGCCAATCGTAAGCTACTTGCCAACGCGCTTAGGATCTCAAAGGTCCGACATATCTTGGACTTAACTTCCTTTCTTCCTAATCTTGTTAGTCCTTTCTTCCTAAATCTTGTTAGTCCTTTCCACGGTGATACTTCAGTAATACCAAGCTTCC
>NW_027418738.1:0-113589 GCF_009905375.1 Apium graveolens
CTGATGCTCCCCCTGAAACTATGCTCTCTGAGTTGGATCCTTCAGTATTTAGATTTTCAGCACTGTCAGTACTTGGCTTATCAGAACTTGACGAATCAGAATTTGAAGAGCCAGATGTATGTTCTGATGCTTCTTGAGATGTGATAATATCTTGAGTATGCTCCCCCTGCATTGGTGCATCTTCCTTTGACGTAGTCACCACAGTTTCAATAACATCAGAGTTTAATCCATCAGAATTTACAGTATCAGGACTTAGACTGTCAGGACTTGAGGTATCAGAATATGAATCTTCATTTTCAAATCTCAGCTTATCATGATCAATGCAATCTTCAAGTCCAGTGATCTTCTTGTCATCAAAAGAGACATTGATAGATTCCATGACCACTTTTGTTCTCAAATTATAGACTCTGAAGGCTTTGTAGAAAGTGGATATCCTACAAAGATTCCCTCATCAGCTTTTAGATCAAACTTGGATAGCTGTTCAGGATGAGTCTTGAGAACAAAACACTTACATCCAAATACATGAAAGTATTTGAGATTTGGCTTTTTGTTCTTCACCATCTCATATGGTGTTTTTCCATGCTTGTTAATGAGTGTTGCATTTTGAGTAAAACAAGCAGTCTGCACAGCTTCAGCCCAGAAATAGGTTGGAAGCTTTGCTTCTTCAAGCATTGTTCGTGCAGCTTCAATTAGAGTTCTATTCTTCCTTTCAACAACTCCATTTTGCTGTGGAGTTCCAGGAGCAGAAAATTCCTGCTTTATTCCATGATTTTTGCAGAACTCTTCCATTATCAAATTCTTGAATTCAGTGCCATTATCACTCCTCAAAATTTTCACAGAATCTTTGATCAATTTATCCAGATGTTTGACATGATCAATCAGGATAGATGCAGTTTCACTTTTTGTGTGCAAGAAATACACCCATGTGTATCTGGTGAACTCATCTACTATGACCAACGCATATTTCTTCTTTGCAATAGACATGACATTCACTGGACCAAATAGATCAACATGAAGTAGATAATAAGGCTCAAGAATTGATGATTCAGTCTTGCTCTTGAACGAAGATTTTCTTTGTTTAGCCTTCTGACATGAGTCACAAAGACCATCAGGAACAAACACTGATTTTGGCAGTCCTCTCACAAGATCTTTCTTGATCAGTTCATTTATCTTGTTGAAGTTTAAATGAGAGAGTTTCTTGTGCCAATTCCAGCTTTCTTCAGTTGAGGCTCTACTCACTAAACAGATTGCAGAACCATCAGAACTTGTTGAAAGCTTAGCTTCATAAATGTTACCACGCCTGAATCCCTTCAGAACAATTTTTCCTTTAGATTTACTAACTATTTCACAATGTTCTGCAAAGAAATCAACATGATAACCTCTGTCACAGATTTGACTTATACTCAGTAAGTTGTGTTTAAGTCCTGAGACCAGAGCTACATCTTTAATAATGACATTCCCAAGATTGATATTGCCATATCCCAAAGTTTTTCCAATGTTGCCATCTCCATAAGAAACACTTGGGCCAGCTTTCTCCACAAAGTCTGATAGCAGGGCCTTATTTCCAGTCATATGTCCTGAACATCCACTGTCCAGAACTAAAATATTTTTCCTGTTGCCCTGCAATCAAAAAGACCACTAATTATTAGTTTTAAGGACCCAGACTTGCTTGGATCCTTTGGCCTTTTTAGGTTTGTTAACATTTGCAGCGGATTTAACATCAGATTTTATGTTAACAGTTTTCTTATCAGAACTTATACTAGAAGGAACAACAGAAACTTTCTTTAAAGAAGGTTTTATTTGATAATAATCATAGTACAAACTATGATATTCCTTACAAGTATAAATGGAATGCCATAAACTACCACAATGAAAACAAGGATTTGTGGTTTGTATCTAACAGACTGACTCTTAACTCCTGACTTTGTAGATAAGGAGTTAATATTCTTATTCTTCCTGCAAAAAGAAGCCAGATGGTTAGAACTTCCACAGTTATGACATGCTTTCCTAGGAGCATCAGGAACAGATTTATAGTTATTGCTTTTATTCACACCTTCCTTTCCATTCCTGTTTTTCCTAGGTGATTTTACCTTGTTTGCATTCTTAACATCTTTCAGCTTATGCTTAAGCTGCTTCTTCGTCATTAAGCCTATGTTAACTTCAGCTGTCTTTTCCTGTTTTAGTTTGTCAGAAGCTAATTCCTTTTTAACTTCTGATTTCTCATTTTCGGATTTTTCAGTTACAAACTTAACAGGTTTTAACTTCGGCTTTTGCTTATCAACAGGCTTAATTTCTACAGTTCCTTTTTTATTTTCTCCATAGCCTAAGCCCTCTTTCCAGTTTCCACTGCTTAGCAAATTTTGAGTTGTTTTGCCAGAGTTAGTCCAAGTTCTGATAATCTCTCTCTCCTTTTCTAACTCAGTTTTTAGAGATTCATTCATTTTTAGCACTTCATCCCTAACATAAAAAGCATCATCTCTATCCTTCTGAGTTTGATGAAACATGACTAACTCTTTTTCTAAGAAATCATTTCTTTTCCTAAAAGCAAGATTTTCAGAAGTTAATCTTTCACATGTTAAAGTTTGATCTCTATAACTAACAAACATGGTTTTAAGATATCTTCTCAACTCATTAATATCATCAGTATGAAAAGCATAAGTAGTCTGAGGTACCTTTGTTTCAGCAGCTTCAGAACTGCTCTCAGAACTTGATTTATCAGCATTTGCCATCAATGCATAGTTCTCCTCACTTTCAGAGTCTGAGGTGTCTGTCCAGCTTTTCTGCTTTGTGACAAGAGCTTTGCCTTTGTCATTCTTGGTCTTCTTGCAATCAGGAGATATGTGGCCTTTCTCACCACAATTATAACATTTAACATTAGCGTAATCTCCTCTGTCAGACTTTCCTCCTCTTCCTTCAGATCTTCTGAAATTCTTCTTATCAGAACTTATGCCTTTCCTGGAAAACTTCTTTCCCTTCCTGAACTTCCTGTATGCAATCTTTGTGATTCCTTTCACCATAAGAGCACACAGCTTCATCATCTCCTCATCAGCATCAGTTTCAGGCAAGCTTTCAGAATCTGAGTCATCATCACTCTCAGAACTTGATGACTCAGTATCAGATTTTATGATAAGAGTTTTACCCTTATCTTTCTTTGAGGAAGGTGGTTTGGGGGATTCCTCTTCAACCTTGAGAGCAACTGTCCTTGACTTTCCTCCTTTCCTCTTGCTTCTTTGTTCCATCTCAAGTTCATGAGTCTTGAGCATTCCATAGATTTCATCAAGAGTTGTTTCATCAAGATTGTAGTTGTCTCTTATTGTTGTTGCCTTCAAATCCCAACATTCAGGAAGAGCTAACAGGAATTTGAGGTTTGTATCTTCAAGATCATACTCCTTATTTACTAATGACAAGTCATTCAAGAGTTTGACAAATCTATCATATACATCAGTCAATGACTCATTAGTCCTAGAGTCAAAGTGTTCATACTCTTGAGTGAGTATTGTCTTCCTGTTCTTCTTAACTGTTTCAGTTCCTTGACACCTTGTCTCCAGTGCATCCCATATCTCCTTAGCAGTCTTGCAGTTGATTACCCTGTTTGACATTATATTATCAATGGCACTATGCAATAAGTGACGTACCTTGGCATCCTTAGCAATAGATGCTATATCTTCAGCAGTGTAATCATTCTTTTCCTTTGGTACGGTCATTGCTGCTTTACCTGCAACTACAACAGCGAGCTTGGTAGGTTTGTGAGGCCCTTCCTTGATTCTATCAAGGTATTCTGGATCTGTTGCTTCCAGAAACATGGTCATCCTTACCTTCCATATGGGATATTCAGATGGTCTCAATATGGGAACTCTGATAGTCTCATATCGACTCTGAGTTGATGTCTTTGATGATTCCTCAGTTTTGGTAGGCTTAGTTGGAGTTTCTGTGTCAGACATGATTGTGTTTGGATCTTTAACTGTATGTGTGTTAACAGATAGCTCTGATACCACTTGTTAGGTCACACTTTCACTGTAGAGGGGGTGAATACAGTGTTTATTACAATCAAATCAAACTTCAAGAACTTATGTAACAGAAAACAAACTTTATTTAAACAATAAACTCTGTTACAATCTGGAACTGTTATCTCTCAGTGATGAACAAAATATCACGAGAGCTGCTAGGGTTATAATAAATAATATTCTCGATAATGATAACACTTATAGTGTAAACCCTATGTCTGTGTTTATATACTACACAGTTACAAGATATTCGCTAATTGATATGGAATATAATTCTGCTTCCTAAAATATATCAATCAGATATCTTCTATTCCAAGTATTCCATTCTTCACGGAATTCCTTCTTCATGCATATCTCTTCTTATGTTTATCTTGATCTTCTTAACTTTAATCAGCTACTGTCCTTATCTGATCGTCCTTCAGCACTTAAGTTCTGATATCTATCTCCTGATAACATAAGTACTGATATCCCTTAAGTTCTGACTTCCAGTATAAGTACTGATCAGTTAAGTACTGATTTGTTCTGTTCAAATAAGATCTGAAATCTAAACATAAAACATATTAGCCATGACATTATCAAATATATCTAACACAACGGTAAATAGTTATTCGTTGATGAACAACATCATTTTATCCGTTGAAGAATAATATTACCAGAAATGTATTTGTCTTTCAACGGATGACGAATATCCGTTGATAGAACAATTTTGGCTTTCAACGGACAGGGAATATCCGTTGACAGGATAAGTCTTGATTAAAGCCAACTTTGTTCTTGCAGCAAATTCATTTCAGGCTACAAGACAGATTACATAGATGACATAGATTATGAATAGTTGAGCATACCTAACTCACTTACTAATCTTGTGAATGTTGATTCATCAAGTGGCTTGGTAAATATGTCTGCAATCTGTTTTTCACTTGGAACAAAATGAAGTTCCACTGTACCTTTCATCACATGTTCCCTAATGAAGTGGTACTTGATATCAATGTGCTTGGTTCTTGAGTGCTGCACTGGATTTTCAGTAATGGCAATGGCACTTGTGTTGTCACAAAATATTGGAATTTTGTCAACAGTTATACCATAGTCAAATAACTGGTTCCTCATCCATAGTATTTGTGCACAGCAACTACCAGCTGCAATGTACTCAGCTTCAGCTGTCGATGTGGAAACAGAATTCTGCTTCTTGCTGAACCATGATACAAGCTTGTTCCCTAGAAATTGACAGGTGCCTGTTGTGCTTTTCCTGTCTATTTTGCAACCTGCATAATCTGCATCTGAGTAGCCAATTAGATCAAAACCAGACTCTCTAGGGTACCAAATTCCTAGATTTGGAGTCCCCTTGAGATATCTGAAAATTCTTTTAATAGCCACTAAGTGAGATTCTTTAGGATCAGCTTGAAATCTAGCACAGAGACATGTAGAAAACATAATATCAGGTCTACTGGCAGTTAAATATAAAAGTGAGCCAACTATGCCTCTATAACTTATAATATCCACAGACTTTTCAGCCTTGTTTAATTCAAGCTTGGTGGCAGTGGCCATGGGAGTTTTTGCAGGGAACAATCCATTACGTCAAACTTCTTTAAAAGATCATAAATATATTTAGTTTGACTAATGAAAATTCCACCACTAACTTGTTTAACTTGTAAACGAAGAAAGTAAGTTAGCTCTCCCATCATGCTCATTTCATATTTACTTTGCATTAATTTAGCAAACTTTTTACAAAGTTTATCATCTATAGATCCAAATATAATATCATCTACATAAATTTGTACAAGTATCTTAGAGCCATTAACATTTCTAAAGAAGAGAGTTTTGTCAACAGTACCTCTTGTGAAGTGATTATCTAGAAGGAACTTTGATAAAGTCTCATACCAGGCTCTAGGTGCTTGCTTTAGTCCATAGAGTGCTTTCAACAAATAATACACATGGTCTGGAAAATTTGGATCTTCAAAACCTGGAGGTTGGCTTACATAAACTTCTTCCTCCAATTCCCCATTTAGAAATGCACTTTTGACATCCATCTGATAGACTTTGAAATTGGCATTAGCTGCATAGGCTAGAAAGATTCTGATGGCTTCAAGTCTGGCAACTGGAGCAAATGTTTCATCAAAATCTATTCCCTCTTGTTGAGAGTAGCCTTTAGCAACCAATCTGGCTTTATTCCTTATGACAATGCCATTTTCATCCATCTTGTTTCTGAATACCCATTTTGTGTCAATAGAACTTTTGTTCTTTGGCTTGGGTACCAGCTTCCATACTTTGTTCCTCTCAAATTGGTTTAGCTCCTCTTGCATTGCTAAAATCCAATTTGGATCGAAAAGAGCTTCTTCCACTCGCTTAGGTTCCTCCTATGATAGAAAGCTACTATACAGACATTCATCTTGAGTAGCCCTTCTAGTTTGTACTTTTGATGTAGCATCACCAATGATCAGTTCAAAAGGGTGATTCTTGGTCCATTTCTTTTGAGTTGGTAGATTAGCCATTGATGAGGTTGCCTCAGTATTGTCATGATGTGAGATAGACTGTTGATTTGTTGAAACTCCCCCTGAGTTGCTGATCCTTTGAAAGGAATTGGGAGTTCTATCAACTGATGAGGTGAATTGATTATCCGTTGACAGACTGTGATCAACGGATGCTTCGTTATGAACTTCAACGGATGATGCACTTTGTCTTTCAACGGATGTTGCATTGCTTCTTTCAACGGAAGCTGAATTATGACTTTCAACGGATGCAGCATTCTGTGCATTATCCAAAGGCAGACTCTGGTTTCTTCTTGAGATGCCTTCTTCATCATTCTCATCTTCACTATCATCACAATATATCTCAATATTGTCAAATTTGAGTCCTTCATGATGTCCCTCATCTGTTAGTCCATCAATCTTTTTATCATCAAACACAACATGTACAGATTCCATGACAATGTTGGTTCTTAGATTGTAGACCCTATATGATTTTCCAGCAGAATAACCAACAAATATTCCTTCATCAGCCTTTACATCAAACTTTCCTTTGTGATCAGATTGATTCCTTAAGATGTAGCATTTGCAACCAAAGACATGTAGAAAGTTTAAAGTTGGTTTTCTTCTCTTGAATAATTGATAGGGAGTCATGCATTTTGCTTGATTGATTAGAAAAATATTCTGAGTGTAACATGCACAGTTAACAGCCTCAGCCCAAAAATAAGTTGGGAGTTTTGACTCCTCAAGCATTGTCCTTGCAGCTTCAATTAGTGATCTGTTCTTCCTTTCCACCACACCATTTTGTTGTGGAGTTCTTGGAGCTGAGAACTCGTGTATGATCCCATTTTCTTCACAGAACATCTTCATGGTTGAATTCTTGAACTCAGTTCCATTGTCACTCCTAATATTCCTTACTTTGAAATCAGGATGATTGTTGACTTGCTTGATATGATTGATGATGATTTCACTAGCTTCATCCTTTGATCCAAGAAAATAAACCCATGAAAACTTTGAGAAATCATCTACAATCACTAGGCAGTATCTTTTCCTTGAAATTGACAATACATTGACTGGTCCAAAAAGATCTATGTGTAGAAGTTGCAGTGGTTCATCAATTGCAGATTTAAGCTTCTTACGGAATGATACTTTCTTTTGCTTTCCTTTCTGACAAGCATCACACAGTCCATCCCTTGTGAATTCCACTAGAGGCATTCCTCTAACTAAGTCCTTTTTGACTAGATCATTTATTGTCTTGAAATTCAAATGGGACAGCTTCTTGTGCCAAAGCCAACTTTCAACTGGACTTGCTTTGCTGAGAAGACAAGTAATGGATTCTGCATCTGTAGAGTTGAAATCAGCTAAGTACACATTCCCTTTTCTAACTCCAGTTAGAACCACTTTATTGTCCTTTTTACTTGTGACAATACAGGCTTCAGAATTGAAGGAAACAGAATTCCCTTTGTCACATAGTTGACTGATGCTCAATAAATTGTGTTTGAGACCATTAACCAATGCAACTTCATCAATGATGATATTTTCTCTTGCAATCAAGCCATATCCCATAGTGAATCCTTTGCTGTCATCTCCAAAGGTTATGCTAGGGCCAGCTCTCTCCTTAAACTCTGTGAGCAGGGTGAAATCTCCTGTCATGTGTCTTGAACAACCACTGTCCAAGTACCATAGATTCCTTCTTTGTCCCTGCACACAACAAAATCAATCAAGTTGATTTTGGTACCCAAGTTTCCTTGGGTCCAACCTTGTTAGTCTTTTTCCTAGACTTCATTCCTCCTGCATCTTTTGACTTAGGTAACTTTAGGTCAACCTTGGTCTCAGATGTGGTTGGTTGAAGTGTAGGGTTAGTCACAGAATCATTTAACACATTTGATTGAATTTGATAAGGCATAGGTTGTGCAAACATGTTATTCCACATAGGCATATTGTATGGCATTTGAGGCATACTAAATGCAGTAAAGTAAGGATTGTTAATGTATGGCATGTTTGCAAAATGTGCATGGGGATTCTGGTGAGACATAACAGGCATAGCATGCAGAGGTGACATAGATATGTTAGACATGGAGGAATTTGAAGGCATGGGAGCATTTTTAACAGATTTGCAATTATTAGATAGGTGATTAACACTTTTATAATGCACACGGCTTTTTCTAGGAGCATACCTATCAGGTGTGTAATTGTTGTGTTTATTAATCCCTACCTTCCCATTTCTTTTAGATTTTCTTTTAGTTTCCTTCTTATCCTCAACCAACTTAAGTCGATCTTTTAGCTGATCTAAAGTCATATGTCCTATATTCACCTTACTAACATCTCTGGATGTGCTAGCTCCTTCTTTGACAAAGTTTTTGAGAGTTGAATCATTCTTTTTATTTTTAAAAGAACTTGCCTGTTTTAATTGATGAGCCTTCAACGGATGCTCCTTTTCTTCCTTCAACAGATAACTTTCATCATCCGTTGATTCCACATCCGTTGACAATCCATCAATTAATTCTAACTTCTTTTTGTTTTTCTTCCAGGCATCCTCACAGAATAATTCAATTCCCTGGACCTTTGCAATCTGAACACTGACATCCCTAGATGTTTTCCAGGCCTTGATTACCTCTTGCTCACTTTCTAACTGTTTAGAAAGAATTTCCACTTTCTTAACAGCTTCTGCTAGTTCACTCTCAACAGTCAGGCATTTAAGTTTTATCTTTTCAAGCTCAATTACCTGATCCTCTAACACAGCATTCCTATCACTTAAAAACAAGTTATTCTCCTTGATCCTAGTATTTTCTTTTGCTAGAGATTTAAGGGAAACACGCAAATGATATAATTCATTGGTCATGTCATTTATGGCTTCATTGCATTCATGTTTAGAAAGCTGAGAGAGATCAGTAGTAATTACCTGGTTGCTTGATGAACTAGTTTCATTTTCATCAGAATTAGCCATCAGGGCTAGGTTGACATATTCCACATCATCATCTTCATTTACCCCATCTGCTGCCCAATCATCTTGAGTGAGGAATGCTCTTTCCTTTTGTTTGAGCAAATCAAAATACTTCTTTTTGTAATCAACTTGCTCAAATTTCTTTTTCTCAGAATTTGGCTTCCTACACTCACTTGCAAAGTGTCCACTAATGCCACAGTTGTAACATTTGAACTTTGATTTGTCCACCATGTTCTTGTTTGGCTTAGTGAATTTTGTGTTTTTCCTGAACTTCATCTTTGCAAACCTCCTGGATAGAAAGGCCAAATGTTCTTCAATATCATCAGATTCATCCTGACTGGAATTGTCTTCATCCTCAGCAACTTGCTCTTTACCCTTGCTTGATTCTGATTTGCTTGTGCCAATTTTGAGACTTGGCATTGTCTTCTCCTCATTCTTGGCTTCCATCTTCTCACAGTCAGCTACAAGAGCAACTGTTCCTCCATTTCTTTTTACCTTTTCCAACAGCTCATCCTGCTCCATTTCAAGTTCATAAGTCTTCAAAATTCCATATAATCTTTCAAGTGTGAAGTTCTTATAATCTTGAGAGTTTCTCAAAGAGACAGTCACGGGCTTCCATTCCTTTGGCAGAGACCTAAGAAATTTTAAGTTGGAATCCTTGACTTGGTACACTCTACCATACAGCTTCAATCCATTCAACAGTTTCTGAAACCTGTTGAAGGTATCATTTAATGATTCACCTTCTTCAAAGTGAAAATATTCATACTGTTGAATAAGAAGCTGCATTTTGTTCTCTCTGACCTGCTCAGTACCTTCACAGATGATTTGTACAGTGTCCCAAACTTCCTTTGCAGTTTGGCAATTGATGACATTGTCAAACATATCTTGATCTAAGCCATTAAACAAAATGTTCATGGCTCTCTTATCCTTGCGGATTTCTTCCATGTCTTCAATAGTCCATTCTGCTCTTGGCTTGGGAATAGACTGTCCAACAGCAACTGTTGCAGTAGCAGCTGTGGCTACCTTGTGAGGGATGTGAGGACCATTTTCAATACAGTTGATGTAGTTTTCATCTTGAGAAAGAAGATGTAAATGCATCTTCACTTTCCAGTGATGATAATTATCCTTTTCCAGGACTGGAATCTTTACACCAATATCCTTCCTATTCATGATGGTAACAGGAGAGTTCTTCTGTGCACTCATGATGTTAGCAGAATAGATCTTTAAACTCTTTATATGTTAAGAGCTTGCTCTGATACCAATTGTTATTCCCAGTGGACTAACAATGAGATTTACAGAAGGGGGTTGAATATAAATCTTAAAACTTTTTCAAGTTTTGAGCAGTTTCTAAGGCTAAGTGTTTGAGTGATCAAATGTGTGTGAATTGCTTGGAGCTGATGCAGACAGATATATATTCAAACACAAATGTAATGAACACAAAGAACTTAAAAACTTTTCTGGTTGATTTGTTGTTCCACCAGAGATGTGTTATTTCAGAAAATCTGTGATTCAAAATTAAATCACAGCTGCTTCCTAGTACAAACTAGATGATTTTCTCTCTTGATATTTCTAAACAGCTCAGGGAAAATTCACATCTAATTACTAGCTACTACTTGGTTTATATATCACCAAGATTACAAGTGAAGACAAAGATAAAGTACAATAAGACAATAGTTCTCCACTTGTTTCTATTCCATTTTTATCCAGTGTAATATGGAATTATCTGTTGACTTTCCATTTTGAACCAGACTAAAAACGGCTGCTTTTTCTGCTGTTCCTGAAATAGGCTACCACATCTCTGTCAATCCATGTGCCTCTGTCAGCTTTGTTAACTGTCACTATCAACTGCTATTAGACTGAGCATCCGTTGAAGCTTTCATCCGTTGATGGCTTTATCCGTTGATGCTCTAGCAGTTGAAGCTTTATCCGTTGAAGCACTTATCCGTTGATGGATATTTATCCGTTGAAGCATTAGAGACATCCGTTGAAGCTTTGTTTCTTATCCGTTGAAGGTCTTCAATATCCGTTGACACTTCTTCACTTATACAAAATTACAAGGCATGAAATATTTACAATTAGCCCTCCTATTTGTACATCCATTAGTAGTCAACATGACTGATTATTTCCTAACAACATCTAAGTATTACAGCTTGAAACCAGAGAGTGAAATGTGCTACAATACCAAACTTATTGCTAAGTAAGGCTACTCCTTCAACGGATAGCCAAGATGGTCTTATCCGTTGAGGCTATAAACACTAGATTTCTACTTAAGTGTTTTGCTTAACTTATCATCAAACTAATACACATATTCCTAACACTATCCAACACTCGTGTGATCGAAGGTTGGACAACGATTGTTTATACACTTGTAATAAGCGAGATTCAACAACGTTTTTTAATACTGGTTACAATCAAGAATTCACAACGGGTACTCTATACTAACCATTGTTAGGAAATTCTTTAAACAACTGTTTCTTTATTCAACTATCGTCTACCTAACTTAACAACAATGGTTTTGTAGAAAAACCATTATTATTAACTTATTCGATATTTTCATAAACAACAGTTTATAAATTTCTTTTAACTAGTTAAAACTGTTGTCATTAATATTTTTTTTAAAAAAGATAATGGTGTAAAAGATTTAAACCATTGCAAAAAAATATGAAAAGACAACAGTTTTTTTTTAAAAAATATGTGCATTGAGACATACAACAGTTTTCATCATTTTTTAAGTGGGTTTCACACAACTGTTTACAAAATTAATCTCATTATTTAAAATAAATCAATTTTAAAATAAAATAATATTATAATAATTCAATTGTTATATCACAATTGAAATTAAATTTATAATACAAAGATTTTGTACAAGAATTACAACTATAACTTAAAATCTATTTCTAAACATGCTCATTAAGGTACACAATAACTAATTTGCAACATTCACACTAGTCAATCAATGCAGCCATCCTGTGTGGCCAGTTTACTCTCCTGTGTTGGCACTCCTCCTCTGTCTATCACTCCTCTGTCTATCACTGATTTCCTTTTCTCTCTCGGTGCTTCCAACTCTCTTTTTGTACCCCTTTCCTGGTCCGGCAGAATATGGGGACCAACTCTATATAGGCTTGATGCACGGGTAAATTCAGTTGTGCCACTGCTGATTGTGGCTCGGGAACTATCGAATATGCTAACACTGGCGCAATTCCTCCAGCCACTCTAGCAGAGTTCACGCTAACCCTAAACCCTTTCATAAGAAATGAAGAAATATCCTACAGCTAGCGGAGATTATATGAACATTAAAGTCAGACACCTACTTTACCATCTTTTCTTCATTTTATTCAGAGTTATTCATAAAAAAATAGATACTTAAGAAACTCACAACTGTCTTAAGCTCATGCCATTAGCCTAGATCTTTATAACCAGATCAGGGATATACTTACCTCACTAACAGAAAGAGATTGGGGCTGACCTGAGCTCCAACACATGCCTTAACAAACTAGAACATAATAGTTCTTCTCTTCATTCCCGGCTAACAAAAGAAATTATGTAATAAACTTTTTAAGCTCGTGATATTTTAAATTCTTGTCTTGTCACTACTTAACCAGATTGTCATTGACTTTACATTAATCTTACTTCAAAACGAAGCAAAGGGATGAAGCTAGTGCTCACTTTGTATCATGTAAAGTATGTGAGCCATGATTCTGCTTTCATTGCTCATGTCAAGTTATCAACCCTGCACAATCAAATTTGATACATTAAAATAGTGCAAATTATGCATATAGTCTGTACATACCTCGAAATCATGGTCATTTCAAAAATCACAGAACTAGCACATGGTTAGGTTATAAATGGTCGGGGGCGGTATGTTTCTCACGCTATGTAGTCATACTATTTTATTGCATATATGATTTACAGTATTGTATAGTTTACTATATAAGTATTATATAAGCATAGGCATATGTATATCATGCCTTTTCCAAAGAGATATAGATCATTAAACCTTGTTGGAGGATACAACGTATAGTCTGTATAAATTTTGAACCATAATAATTATGCAAAGGTAAATTTGGTATGCTAGGTTCATGGAGCCAAATATCATACATGAACTTTAGTATTATTTACTAGAATATGCAATTATATTCCCCTTTTTTCAATAAGGTATTTGCTTAGCACAAATTTTCACTCCGCTTCTTTAATTATTTCTTCAACAAGACAATAGCTAGATGGTGAGTGATTGTTCAAGGGAACAAAATTTGAAAAAAAATATTAGAGAACCGGCCACCTTAGGCTCAGGCTCCTGCTCTTCAGGATCAGCTACGGGATTCTTCTTGTTGACCTCACCAGCATCTTCCTGTTCTGTCTGTTTTTCGACATCAACGTTCTTCTCACCTTCAAGAGGGGTACATTAACTGGATTTTTCTAATCCTGACATGCAAGATGAATTTTAAATTTTTTAATAATTTTTTCATATGACTAAAATTGATATATCTTAACATCCGTACGGTTGGATCGTCGAAAAAATAATTTTAAAAATTAATTTGTCAATCGGGAACGAGTCTCGTTGTTGGGAGGGGTACATTAACTGGATTTTTCAAATCATGACATGCAAGATGAATTTCAAATTTTTTAATAATTTTTTAATTTGACTAAAATTGATATATCTTAACATCCGTACGGTTGGATCGTCGAAAAAATCAATTTAAAAATTAATCTTGTCAATCGGGAACGAGTCTCGTTGTCGGGAGGGGTACATAAAATGGATTTTTCTAATCCTGACATGCAAGATGAATTTTAAATTTTTTAATAATTTTTTCATATGACTAAAATTGATATATCTTAACATCCGTACGGTGGGATCGTCGAAAAAATCATTTAAAAATTTAACTTGTTAACCGGGAATCTCATTTTATACATTAATACTTTTACAATGGTTTCCTTGAAACACCATTGTGTAAAGATAAACTAAGACAACGCTTTTTTTATTATAAAACCGTTGTGTAAGCATATCAGCTTTTTTCAATCTAACGGCTAATATCTAATCTCATTTCAATCAAGGACAGTCATTCCGACACTTCAGCAATCCGAGTAAAATGTTTACAACCTATCATCGGGTGCCACCTCATCAGGTGGTGCCCATTGAAATTATAAAATAACTATTTTAGACAACTGTTTTATTCCGTTGTATGAAGGTATCTAAGACAACCCTTCTAAAAACTGTTGTATGAATTATACAACGTAATATCTAAAAGCTTGTATGATACCAACTAAGACAACACTTTTGTTTTAGCATAAAACCGTTGTATAAGAATATCATCTATTTTTCGATCTAACGGCCCATATCAAATCTCATATCAATGAAGGGCTCTCATTTCGCCACCTCATCAATCCTTGTGAATGATTTACCACCTATCACGTGCTGCCACCTCAATACGTGGTACCCACTGAAATTCCTCAGATAACTGTTTTATTCCGTTGTTTGATTGTTTAGAGGACAACCTTTTTGAAAAACTGTTGTCTGAATTACACAATGTAATGTCAAAATCGTTGTCTTCTATCCCTATACGTTAACATAGTAACAACGGTTTGTAATCGTTGTGTTAAAGATCTACAACAACACTATATTTAAAAAACCGTTGTCAGACTCGATGAGAGGATACAACTTGTACAACAGTTTAAAAAAGATGGATATCCGTTGTTTGTTCTAGAGCTCACACAACTGTTTTTTCTGCAAAATCAATTCACCGTTGTATGATTTTTTAGGACGACGGTTTTTTTTTTAACCATTGTCTGTCAAGTGTTGTCTGATTGCAAATTTCTTGTAGTGCAAGGTCAAATCTTAGTTTGACTTTTTCAATTTTTTTAAACCTGTCAAAAAAAGATCAAAACATGAATTTATACATCTTTGCATTTTTTTAAAGTACCAAAATATATTTGAATAATACGTGAATTTTTAAAACTTATATTAGATTATATATTAAAAATGAGATTAATATTTCTCAGTACAAAAAGATTTTTTATGAGAATACAGAGGAGTATTTTTGTAATTACACGATTGATTAAAAAAATATAACTTCACCATTAAAAATACAGTTCATACTCATATAACTCTCCTCAGTACGTATCTATAATATTAAATTATTAGTTTATTAGATAATTTTTTTATTAGTGCTACGTATAACTATACATATCTAACAATAAATGTATATAAATTTTGATACACATATACAAAAAATAGAATAAAATGAATCCAATATATGAGAGATAAAATTAATATAATGATGATGATGATAATAATAATAATAATAATAATAATAATAATAATAATAATAATGTAGAATACACAAATTTTCAATGGACGTTCTTGTAACATTTGTAAAGTGAAAACATACATTCTAAAAATGTGTATTAGATGATACGTATTTTTAGAATACATATCTTTTTTATTTTATATAGGCCTTATATTATTTGTGTCTCGTCGGTATTTTGAATTATATCTTCTGCTGATAGATATTTTGGGTCGTTATTATTAAAATGTCGATATTTTAGACATTTTCTCATCAATGAAAATAAAAATTAAAAAATATATTCAAATTTGTATATGATTATCAAATTTCAAAATTAGTAATGCAATAAATTATAAAATATATTTATAGAATGAAATAAAAGTTGAGTTGAAGTTTGATAATAATTAATAAATACTAATAAATAATTTGTCAAGGAATCAAACTTAAAATCGAAACTGTGAGTCGGCGGACTAGCACACCTGTAAAAGGAACAAATGTTGGAAGGGGCATATAAGTAACTCTATTCTTTCTTTGATCTTCCCAAAAATCTAGCCAACCTCAAGGCTGCAATAACAAGAATCACGAGAGAGAGAGAGAGATGTCTGGTTACAGAGGAGAAGAAGAGTATGATTACTTATTCAAGTTGGTGTTGATAGGTGATTCCGGTGTGGGTAAATCAAATCTGCTTTCCCGCTTTACGAGAAACGAGTTTAATCTTGAATCAAAGTCCACTATTGGTGTTGAATTTGCTACCAAAACTCTTAATGTTGATTCCAAAGTCATCAAAGCTCAAATCTGGGATACTGCTGGCCAAGAAAGGTATATGTGTGTGTGTTCTTTTCTAGCATTTACACATGTTTGATCTTTTGTTTGTGTGATTAGTTCTTTTTCCCATTTGGGTTTTTTTAATGTTATTATTAGAGAATTTTGCATTATTACTATTGGATCAGATTTTGTTTTTCGATTTTATTTATTGAATATATGAAGAATTAGGTGATGTGGGCTTTGTTGTATTTCTAATGACTTATGATCTTTTACCTATAATTGCACTGGAATTTTTAGATCATTAGGGGGGGATGGAGGTTTGGCATTAAATCAATACTGATTTCTCGGTATTTGATGTTTAACAGAGATTAAGGATGTAGATGTCTGTAAGTCTGTTGTGATTCGTGGAGAAGCCAGTGGATTTGAGTTTCTTTCATTGTTTGCATTTTAGAGTTTTTTTTTGGTTGTCATTGAAATACCATTGAGCTGATATAAACTTGATCTGATTGGTTTTACTTTAACTACTTGAACTTGAAACTTATATAAATTGTATTTGGGTGCTTTTCCTAGTTATGCTTATAACTTGTGCAATCTGAGGAATGCCATTCACCAATACATCTTCATAGAAGAGCCTGGAACTGTTATTTTTTTTATTCTTGAAAAACTGGAACTGTTGTTGTACAATTTACATTGTTCGTTTGGGAGGTCAAAGAAGTCTGTTTGGTAATATTTCTATATCATTTGTTTGTTGCAAGGACAACATAATTTTCTCATTGATATTTTTGAGTCATCTCATCCTTTTCAAATTTTCATATCTTGGTCTGTCGTGTTTTGTGCATTCTATTTGCTTGTCATAATTTCCCTTATGGATCTCTGTGATCCCTTTAATTTTAGTTCATTCAGTATCTGTTTCTATTCACAATATTTTTTTCTTTCAATGCTCATCATTGTGTGGGCTTTCAGATCATTTTGCTCTATAAGTTCTTACGTTGTTATAAAATCCTCTGAAACATATTTTTTAGCAGTACATGCTAAAACTGAATACTGCTAGAATTGATATTAAAAATTTTCCTGGATGTTCAAGATATTTGCACAAAGTCAGTGGTGGAGGGAGGAATTTTTCCAGGGTATCCAAGAAAGAAGCAAAAATTTGTGTTAAAAGAGGGAGTTGAACCCACTATTCTTAAGTTTTAAACCAACTTGTCTAAGTGAAACATACAAAATATATGTAATGTAAAGTCAGGGCAGTCCATTAAATAATATAAAGAAAATATTTGAACTTGCAATGGTTTATCACCAGACCACACACCTCAAACCAACTTTGCTATGTTAAGCTTTTGTTATTTAATCTGAAAATCCTGTTACTCCATGAGTAACCCTGGTTCCAGAGCCCCCCTGGCCCCTGCATATAGTTATCGTCGTTAGATTTGGTAAATTTAGTGACAAGTATAGTTGAACTAGGTAGGGTAGATAACCTGTCCTTGCTATGTTACTCTTATAAGGCTGTGCCCACTTTAATATTTTTATACTATTTGGGTGCTTTATGTTTCTTTTTGAAAAAGTAATCTGCCTTGTAAGAATGCTTCCATTGTGCTGATCAGTCCTTTATAAGCTGCCATGTCTTCAACTTATTAAGGGAAAAGATATTGTATTTCATAAATCTAATGGTGAAATGTGGAAGTAGCACCCCTCTAGTATTATAAATGAAAAGGGTGACTAGAACAATTAACGGACTTGTCCAGCAACACTAATTGGTCCTGCAGATTAGTTTACTTTGTAAGAGATATTAACTACTTAAAAATAACCTTAATTATCCAAAATCGATATGGTGTAGAAATGTCTGTCTGGGTCATTTGGTGATCCTCATACTAATTGTCAGATGACAAGAAATGGGAAGATGTTCCAGCGTTCAACTCAAGAAATGTTTGGAACTTTTAAATATCTGCACATAGTTGTGATGCAAACATAATTTATTTATTTTTTATCTCTTTTCACTTGGCAAATCACATTAGAACTATGTTTGTGATGTTTTATTATTTTCTTTGTTCTCGTGATCTTAGAATAGTCGAATGTAACCGGCACAGACGCACAGTTACTGATTGGTTGTGAATACCGTGTCTTTTTGTAGTTGATTAAGGGAATTAGAGGTCCATCAACACTGTATCATTGAATCATAATTCATAAGCAGCGAAATCTCTACTCACTTTATAGTTCATATGCAGATCTTAAATTTGTATACCTACTTTATGTACTTAAAGCTTGAAAGTGCTAGTTTATGATAAGATACTAGACTTTTGAAACCTTTTAGACTTTGCACTTTCATCTGAGCCCTATTTTTCGCAGATACCGTGCCATTACCAGTGCTTATTATCGTGGAGCTGTTGGTGCTTTACTTGTGTATGATGTCACTCGAAGCGTCACTTTTGAAAATATTGAGAGGTGGTTGAAAGAGTTGAGAGATCATACGGACCCCAACATTGTAGTAATGCTGATTGGCAATAAATCAGATCTTCAGCACCTTTCCGCTGTTTCAACGGAGGATGCAAAAGCATTTGCAGAGAGGGAATCTCTTTACTTCATGGAGACTTCTGCACTAGAGGCCACTAATGTTGAAAACGCCTTCAAGGAAGTTCTCTCCCAGATACATCACATTGTCAGCAAGAAAGCAGTTGAAACTGGGAATGAATCTGCTTCTTCCATTCCATCCAAAGGACAAACCATCAATATCAAAGACGATTCATCCGCTCCCAAGAAATCTGGTTGCTGCTCAAGCTAGATCTTAATCTAATAATTCAATTTGCTTCATCAGGATTATACTTTTGTTCATCATATTTTCATTCATGGTTTTGGTATCCATAATATATGTAGAAAGAAATAGTTTCATGCAACGTTATTTAAACAGGCTCGAAACCGGATGCAGTATTGCCCCGTCTTTGACAATATGAGAATCTTTTTATGCACATCTTCTCTGTTAAAAGAAGCTACAAGCTGGTAGTTTACATGGCAAATATGTTAGAAGTTAAATGCCATGTTCATGTTCATGTTCATGTAAACATTTTGTGTCCGGGAGTATGGATACTGCATTTCATGCGTGATGCGTAGCACGGAATTATGCAATTACGCGATTAATTAGTTTTGTATTTATTCGTAAATGTATTTAAAACGTGTTCACCAAAATGCAATTATATAAAGAAATAGTGATCGCGCTTAGTTCTATTTGACCACAAGCGAGAATGCTATATATGAGTTGTGACAGAATCTTTTCTTTTGTATCTCCCTCTTTTGACCAAGGTTACAGGGTCTTGGTCACGGACCAACAGACTCTAACAAAACTGTACATGTAATAATTCATTTTCGGATGGCCAAAACCATTAGCTAAACTACTTCTTTTGCTCATTTTTCTGGGTTCGACACCTCTTTTTTGTACGTCACAAAGAGTCCAATGATGAGAACAAAACAAGTTGCAATTTTGTACATATCTTCAAACTGTAGTGACTGGACAAATATGTACTCCCTCTGTCCCATCCATTTCTTTACAGTTACTATTTTGGGCCGTCCCATCCATTTCTTTACATTCCAAAAATAGTAAATTTTTAATAATATAAAACACTATTACACCCACTAACTTCCTCCACTCTCTCAAATCTATTATTAAATATTAATAGGTCCCACTACTTTAACCACTTTTCATCATTTTTCATTACTTTACCTACTTTTATATATATATATATTGGTCTCCGTGCCCACCAGAGATGTAAACATCCTGGTGGGACGGAGGGAGTACATTCATACAGCATCTTCATGACTTGAAATATTTACATGATTAAGACGTCGACCACTAACAAGATTCCCATAATATGCGCATAACTTATGGGCCATCGTGTATAATTCAACCCAATATAAATCAACTCTATAAAGTTTGTTTAATTTGTGTTGTATCTACAATATTCTTACACTTGTGCAATCCTTTTCACTGTATAAGATTGAACAGTTATAGTACTAATGGCAGCTGAAGAAGTTCTTAAGCTTTATGATGCTTATTGGTTTGATCTTGATATCTTCACCAGCAAGAATACTATCCCAGCAACCATTTCAGTTGATAGCCAAAACCAAGTTCAAGAACCAAGTTTCTGTCCATCGGTTCAAGCTCGATCGCAAAGTCTATACTGTCTTTGCTCTGATACAAGTTTTAACCCGAGTTCTCCATCTCCACCAAAACTTGAAACTGTAGTCTCTGGAAAAGAAGTCAAAGAAGATGAACTCGAGATACCTTTGAGGAGAAAGAAGGTAGAAAAGAAGCAGAGGAGGAGAAACAAGAAAGGTAGTAGGAGCTTAACAGACCTCGAGTTCGAGGAGCTAAAAGGTTTCATGGACTTGGGATTTGTGTTTAGTGAAGAAGACAAGGGTTCAAGATTGGCTTCAATAGTTCCAGGCCTACAAAGATATAGAAGAAACGGTGATGAAGAAACAGGTAACAGTAAAGATCATGATTACAAAGTTTCAAGACCATATCTTTCTGAAGCATGGGGTGATTTGGATAAAACAAAGGCGGGGAACCCATTAATAGACTGGAGACTTCAAATTCCTAATGGAGAGATTGACATGAAAGATCTTCTTAAAGTGTGGGCTCAAAGTGTTGCATCTGCAGTCAATTGATTCAGTTAGTTGAACTTTTTAATATGTTTTCAGGAGTTATACCATTGAGATCCTCATCCTTGTATTTGTTTTGTCATCATTATTGAAGACCGTCTACTGCAGATTAAAAGTTAGTGTAGTCTAAGATTATAGATACAAAGAGAAGTTCGGACCGTGAACATCCTTTACAGTTAAGTAGAGAAATCGCGCTAGCTAGACTAATAAGCTGGGTACTACAAGATTATTATGCTTGTTATATGAGATCCACTTATCAAAAGACCCGATACATCATACATGTTGAAAAATGTAAAGCAACACTCATCAACCAGGTCCACAGGATTTGTTTAGGACTTAAACACGAGATTTGCATCTTCGACGTCGTCCCACACGATAACCAGGACGTTCAAGTACAACATAGAAATCCATATCATAAATACCAGTACAAGGGTCATACCTGAAGAACAAAAATAACAATAAAATTACAGGGAAAACAAGTCCACTTCAAAAGTACTCCCTGCCCCCTTTAATTGTCTTATGAGTATTTGGCATACCAACTTCAATCCATAACTAATAACTGTCGGGTAATCATAAAATTTCAGAAAACAAAGGTCTTATAAAATAATTGTACACGTCAAACAAACAAAGTTCACTGCTCTATCTGAAATAACAGATTACTTCTTCATAGAAAGGATAAACTAACATGAATTATTACTTACTAGAGATCATTTTATCCCTACTGAATTATGATAAATGGCTTAATCAACCCAAATAAGGAACTCTGCATATACACATCTTCCAAAATATAACAGATTACACACCAGAAAACTTCAACAGAATAAACTGATAATCAGTGAACCAATTTAAACAAGAATTAAGTCAACAACATGAATTTAATAAAGAATAATACAAGATATATACAAAATATAGGCTTACTTTATTCAGAGATCAATATGCTCCTGGATACCAAAGCCAAAACATCCAGTATCACTGAAGTTCTTTCGCAGCAACTCATATTCCTTGACCTTCAGTCCACTCTCCAAGAGCTGCATTGCCTTGTCGCCCCTCACAGTGACATAGCAAGCTATCTTCTCATTACGCCTGATTCCAAAAGATTTTACAGTATACCTTGCTGTCAAGCAAAACAAAAATATTCTCAAATGCAGATCAGTATATTCTAATCAAAGATTCTAATCAACTACATAAATCACCATCTGTAAGATTTTTTTAGACTAATCAAGTAGCTACAATTTTATGCATTTGATTCTTGTTATTACATCTTTAGTGAAATACAACAATGTGTACCAAGTTTTTTGTGCTCCTGGAATTTAATCACAGGTAATGTAAGATCAAAATTTTATTTACATAATTTAATTATCCGAATAAGTTGAGAAAACATGCTCCTTTTTTAATATGTTTGCAATACTATTTATCAGTTAGTAACATATCCACACATATATAGTATAAGTGTACATACGCACTAGGTTGGGAGTAATAATAAGCTAGTTAAATTCTCATCTTATTTTTTTCCCAACATATGGTTTTGGTAAAAGAAAAACTAAAGAATTTGCACTTTCTATCAATATTGGTTAAATTTTTTTTAAGATTTGTTGGTAGCAATTTCTTCTTCGCCTATGGATGCATCCTCTGCATCAGCTTAATCACCCTTTCTGGCCACACCTTACTTTGATTCAATCATCTCCTCTACATTCTTTTCTACTTTTGGGAACTTAAATTAGGTTTCTTTAACTTTGCAACCAACTCATTCATATAGAGGAGTGCTTTGGATCATTGACAAGGTATATTATGAGTAATGTTCCAAGTTGGTCTCAAAAGGCTTAATTTCAAATTAGAGGCAGCAGATAGACAAATAAAATGTAAGCAAGTAGAGCGATTAGGTTGGCGAAAATGATGAAGGACATAGCTATGGAGATATTTCTACCAACATTTTACTATCATACAACCTGCAAATTATGTATATGCTCTAAATTACTCACATATTTTTCTTTGTAATACAAGTATACAACCCTAGATTATCAACCAAGAAGAAACAGTGGTTCTCAATAAACATCTAATATAATTTAAACCAGATTCAGAGAACTGGTGTGGTGATTCAAGTTTTTAAAGGCGTCGCTAATTAATCTGAACCAAAGTTTGGCCAACTGTTAGGAAAAATAGTCATAGCCTACGGTACAGTCACATTATCCCCTATCTATATACACATTAAAATAAAGGGTGTCCTTCTACAGCCCCAGTTGATTCTAGCAATTCAGGGTGGTTCTAGCAACCACCTGAGTCATTGAGGAGGCATTGCAGCAGCCCCTACAAACATTGCTGGAGGACACTGTTTGCCAACTTTATTTTTTTTTAATTTATTATTTTGTTAAAAATGAATTTTTAAATACTTTTTCGAACTTATATTTTAATATTTTTTAATTAATATTTTAAACTAAAATATTTAAATTTAATATTGAATTTAAAATTTTTGAGTGAAAAAATATTTTTTAATTATTTGTTCGAAATAGTATTTTCGAATTTTTATTATAACTGAATATTGTGAGTTTTATGTTTTTTTAATATTGTGAATTTTTTGTTTTTTTTTGTTTTTCTTGTACTTGTCCAATTTAATTTATCAATTTTTAATTTATAGTATACGAATATAATGCTAAAAATTGAAAATGTGGAAAACTAAAAAAATGAAATTTTATCGATTTTTCGTTAGCTATAAAAAAATATAAAACAACTCAACACCCGGAATGCTAAACATTTTTTCGTAACAAATAAAAAAATACCCTCTCTACCTACATCATTGTTTCATTGTGACTAGTGCAATGACCCGCTTTATTTTTTCTAATTTATATTTTTTGTTAAAAATAAATTTTTAAATATTTTTTCGAACTTATATTTTGATATTTTTGAATTATTATTTTAAACTAAAATATTTAAATTTAATATTGAATTTAAAATTTTTGAGTGAAAATGTATTTTTTTTATTATTTGTTCGAAATAGTATTTTCAAATTTTTATTATAAGGGAATATTATGAATTTTATATTTTTTTAATATTGTGAGTTTTATGTTTTTTTTTACTTTTCTTGTACTTGTCCAATTTAATTTATCAATTTTTAATTTATAGTAAACGAATATAATGCTAAAAATTGAAAATGTGGAAAACTAAAAAAATTGAAATTTTATCAATTTTTCGTTAGCTATAAAAAAAATATAAAACAACTCAGCCATCGGAATGCTAAACATTTTTTCGTAACAAATAAAAAAAATACCCTCAACCACCTATAGCATTGTTTCATTGCGACTAGTGCAATGAAACATTGTTGGAGGACACTGTTTTAAATGTGACGGTTGTTGGCCGCTTTATTTTTTCTAATTTATATTTTTTGTTAAAAATGAATTTTTAAATATTTTTTCGAACTTATATTTTGATATTTTTGAATTAATATTTTAAACTAAAATATTTAAATTTAATATTGAATTTAAAATTTTTGAGTAAAAATGTATTTTTTTATTATTTGTTCGAAATAGTATTTTCGAATTTTTATTATAAGAGATATTATGAGTTTTATGTTTTTTTAATATTGTGAGTTTTATGTTCTTTTTATTTTTATTGTACTTGTCCAATTTAATTTATCAATTTTTAATTTATAGTAAACAAATATAATACTAAAAATTGAAAATGTGGAAAACTAAAAAAAAAAAAATTTTATCGATTTTTCGTTAGCTATAAAAAAATATAAAACAACTCAGCCCCCGAAATGCTAAACATTTTTTCGTAACAAATAAAAAAAAATACCCTCTGCCACCTACAATCAGTGCGGCTAGTGCAATGAAACAATGTTGGAAGAGGCTATTTTAAATGTAACGGTTTTTACCCGCTTTATTTTTTCTAATTTATTTTTTTTGTTAAAAATGAATTTTTAAATATTTTTTCGAACTTATATTTTGATATTTTTGAATTAATATTTTAAACTAAAATATTTAAATTTAATATTGAATTTAAAATTTTTGAGTGAAAATGTATTTTTTAATTATTTGTTCGAAACAGTATTTTCGAATTTTTATTATAAGGGAATATTTTGAGTTTTATATTTTTTTTAATATTGTGAGTTTCATGTTTTTTTTGTACTTGTCCAATTTAATTTATCAATTTTTAATTTATAGTAAACGAATATAATGCTAAAATTGAAAATGTGGAAAACTAAAAGAAAATGAAATTTTATCGATTTTTCGTTAGCTATAAAAAAATATAAAACACCTTAGCGCTCAGCTACAACATTGTTTCATTGCATGCAATGAAACAATGTTGTAGGTGGCTCTTTAACCACCAGCCTCAATATTTTATATATGTTGGGGCTGAGCTGAACACCTCCAGCAATGACGCATTGCGGGAGGGATTTTTATTATTAGTTTGTCCTCATTTGTTTTTTAAAATTAAAAATTGTTTATAAAAAATATTTAATTTTTCATAACCTCATTAAGGAGTACAAATGTGTTATTATACATAATTTTGACATATTTAAAATTTAAATTAAAATAGTTTGATTAGAATTTACTCAGAAAAGTTTTAGAGTAGACGACACCTTTCGATCAATAAACAATCATACTTGCAATACTCCATTCATACATTTCAGTTACTATCTTAGGTTTTTTTATTTTTTTTTCATTAAAACTAATATTTTAATTATTTTTCCGATTATATATCTAATTTATTTTTAAATTTTAAACTCATTATACAATTGATAATAAATGGGAAGTAGTAATAAAATTAGAAAATATAGAACAAATGATTGTTAAAATTAATTATATATTTTCTAACTCCGTTATTATCGAAAAAAATTAATTCATTAAAATATAATTTTTTGTTATTTTAGAAATTAAATAAAAATAGGAATTCTGCTTCATTATTTCATTGTGGTAGGTACCTCCCTTAATGTCTCATTGATGGTTGCAATGAAACAATGCGGGACACCAGGTGGTTACTACAACCACGGGTTTGTGGACCAAAAATATAATATATATATATATATATATATATATATATTTAGTAAAACTAACAAAAAATATATAAATTGAAAGCTGTTTTAGATCATGAGATTCAACCTGGTTTAAGGGAATGGAAATGAAAGTTCAACACAAAAATGTATTAGAATCTCATTCCCTTTCCCATATACTAGGTTGAAGTCTCGTGATCCAAAGGCACCAAAACAGTATTAGACACATAATTGGACCCAAGTTCAATAATAAGAGGACAAGATGTCATATAACCAGTCCAATGCAAAAGGTAAAGATAATTTGAGTACATGTCTTTCATCTCTTTCCTTTCTCCGGCAGTGTGGAAAAGTAAACTACTACACTATCTTTTAACGGCATAACGACATTGTTTAATTTCCTGCTAATTATTACTCCCTACATCCCATATTATTTTTCCCATTTCGATTTTTGCTACTGTTCGTTGACTACTAATTTACGTCTAATATATAAGATCAAACATATTCATAAGTAATTTTGTTAGATTCGTATTTATGAGTAGTTTAATATAATGAAATTTTTATATTTAATATTAATACGGTATTAAAGATATTAACAATCAAAAGTGTGCATGTTGAGAACGACCTTAATTTCCCTCATTGGGTTCGCTAGTTTCCTGTCTGAAGCCTGCATTTCATATTCAAACAATTAATCACAACATATCAACACCATATATGTGAAACTATATTGAATAAGTAGTAACATTTATTTAGATTAAGAGTTGAGGCCTGAGGGTGTTACCATTGAGCTGCTGTTTGGCAAATTATGAAACTGATGATAAACGGTCATCTTTGACACATAAACGAAAAGTTAGAAATCCTGTCTAAAATTTGCAGCACATTCTTAAAATTTGGAAATTAGTTCATATCCGTCATTTGTTTTATTATCTTATTGGTAAGTTTGTAACTTAGTTTTCTTATGTGGGTGACTTTATTTTTTAAAAAAAGAGTCTTTGTCAGTATGTTGTAAGTATACTTTTTGCTCTTAGCATACCCCAGACCCAGAACAATAAACTAAACAACACAGACTGAAAGTGGGAAGGGGGAATAGTATTAAATAAAAACAAGAACTTGATCCTTTTCAGGAGTCCAACAATATTTAGGATAAGATTTAAAGACTTGATTTCAAAATTTCATCTAACTACATATACTTCAGCTCTCAATTCGTGTTTGTTTGATTATGGACTGCTCATAAGATATCATGAGATTGGTATACAATACGACCAACAGAACCCAAAATTTCCTGCAGTAATTGTAATAGTGATGGCCTAGCTACATAAGACTCCTCAAAAAATTGAATTTTCCGGGTCTAAAGTGCCATAGCTGAGGATGAGTTCAGTCTTCTATCATCTCATTTGTAATTCCATCTTTAGAGGCCTCCAACACAGGCTTCTTCCCAAAACCAAGTTCTGACATGTCTTGCTTTGCCATCAGATTCCTGTACGACCCATTTAACAGATATTAACTACACGGCAGTAATTTAGAGAAAGGATTTATCTCGATAATAAAGATTTCACTAGAGAAATTTAAGAATGAGAAAATATATTTTTGAATGATGACATCATTGACCTGGTCAATCGCCTGCAGTAATATAAGAACTCATCATCATAAGGGTGCCAAAAAGTGCTATCTAGTCTTCTTATCTTACTATGGTATTGAACTTGGTAGCTTTAAAAGGTCAGGAATAATAGTTCAGTTTCTTCTGGACTGCAATTAAAGCAGACACCGCCTTGGTGGTTAACTTAAGACTGAGTATACTTGCAATAATACTAGGCATTGCTGTAATTAGATTCTATTAGCAAGGAGGTATATATTGAGAGACTATCCTAGCTGTTTCGAAACAGTTACAGTTACAGAACACACCACCATATTTGGAAACACATGTAATTCAAGATAACATCAGAAACAAATTAAAATATATACCTTTTTAAATCACATTGTGAACCCAAGATATGTTTTTTCTCTTCACATACTACAGTCATTTAAGAAGGTATCACATACTATAAACCTCTTGGTACGTTCAGTATAGTTATACAATGTCACTCCGCATATAGTAAAAGTAATTATAAAAAAAACATATTGGTTTAAATGTTTAGCTTGCAAAACGCAAAATCCAACTGCAAGTTGGTAACAATCATACAGGAAGCTCAAAGAATAAAATATAGGTGATAAAGGACTTGAAAACTTGAAACAATTTGGTTTTACAATCAAGAAAAACATTTCATGCTTAGCTGCCATGTACATCAGATCTCATAAATGCTATTAGATCAATATGCATACCTGCAGTGCAGGAAATCAGAGTTCACTTACTTATTCATACGACACTCTAAGTAGATTCTAGAAAGGTGTCTACACAGGTCAGATTTATGGCCAGAAGATTTCAGACAGCCAATGTAGTCCTTTTTCTCCTGAAACATTAATAGGAGACGATAAATACTAAAAGTTTAGTAAAGATCACTAATCATATGGTAGGTGCAGCTTCCACTCTAAACTAGTACTAGCTTATATACATATTAAAGAGCTGTAAAAAAGTCACTTGTATATACTACCGCGTCACATAAATGCATGTGATCCAAAGGGAACACTCCCTTTTCTGGTGGTACTGGCCTGGCTCCTCTATTCCCTCCAAATGCCCCCCCTGCACAATTTCTTATGCAATTCCAATCAAACATGCATAATTATGAATATATCTGTACATAAATATGCTAAACCTTGTAAAGATATTGCTAAGTGTCGGGAAACATTAATTTACTTAATTTTTTGCCAAAAGAACATAAATTTTCTAAAGAAAGATCCAAACAACGTGAAAGTATTAAAACCCCTTCAAGACTGAAACTAGACCTCTAAAAGCCAGCAGCAAAAAAGGCAAAAGCAAAAGACTAAACACCTAATAAGATTGGGAATAAAAGATCAGCGCATGGACCTACTCAGATGGTCCAAACAAGTAAGCTAGAGTCTCTAAGGAACGCCTTAAGGAACTATGTTGAAAAGTAGAGCTGACAATTAATAATCTGCTCAAATTGTTTGGCTATGGCAAGAGGGGAAGAGCAATTTTCTTTATGCAGTCTTTTTTTTCTTCTGCTAAGATCCTTTATGCAATCTCTGATAATGAGCACGTCAATTGGAGTAAAATCCAATTTTAATAAAATAAGAATGGAGATGCAGTTTTATGTGTTGTTGCTGGGGAAATAATATAATAGACACATGCTTTGCGCCCAAGATTAGGGAGGGGGAGAAGCCATTGGTTCTTAGCATCTGTTTACAAGGTGACTTCCTTCTGGACTTATAAGCAGCCCAAAACATGCTCTTGAATTATGTTTTACGCATAACGTGCTCAGATACAGATTCATTGCTGCTCAGCATGTTGCCTAATCTATTTCCAATGGAAGACACACTAGCCTGTGTTTTGATCCATGCAAACACCTCTGGGTAACATCTCCCACATACCACATTTCGTGAAGTCATTGCTTAGAATCAAAATTTTGACACTTCCAATCCTCGTACAATCTTCACAAAAACGACATATACAGGGAGAACACTACTTGCAGCAAATACAAACCTCACTATGCAAGTACTCCCTCCGTCCCGTTGATTTCGATACGTTTACTATTTGCACGCATTTCGAGACTTCTATAAAATATAGTTTCATAATATATTTTTTTTAATTTTTTTTTTTTGAATAAAGGTTTAAACATAAAACTTTTATACAGGGAAAAAAAATTAAAAATATATAATGGAGTTATACTTTAAAGGAGCATTGAAAAGCGTGTCAAAAAGTGATGTAGAGAATTCAATGGGACAGAGGGAGTAGCATTTAGGCTATTTAGTGGCACCACCCACGCACACCCGCAAACACAACGATCACAATCTCCTTGATAAAAAAATCCACCTCCATACTGTGATCAAGTAGCACTCTCCAAGATTTTTTTATTCTCTTTGTTTAAATTTAGTCATACACATATTAAGCAACTTTGTACGTATAGCTAAATTCCAAGTTGATTACTTTTATTTTAATAATCAAAATTAAAATAGGCTGCTAATTTAACTCGGAATCCTAATTTCAGTCTTGGCATTTCGTTTTTGCAACTTCTAATATCATGAACACGTGTCTAATCGAACACAAGCTCTATAACATAAACACACACAATATATTGGATTGGATTTTCAACATACATATATAAAACAATTAAACTCGAATATAGCAATCATGAACCCTAATTAAAAAACAGAGAGTAATTATATACCTGCGCTCATTTGCTTTGATCTAAAAATGAAATCCTCTGCAACAAGCTTCTAGGTTCTATCAAATAAAGTAATTGCTTAGTGATTAAGCGGTCAATGAATTAACAATTGGACCTGAAGATGGAGAGATGGGGTGTACAGCAGAGAGAGAGAGAGTGAGTGAGCGCGAGCGTATGTGTGTGTGTTTAGGCAATTGAGGCGAAAACAGGCACATCCAACGGGATTCTCATTTATTTTTCATTTTTCAATTTTTCAATATCTGTCTTAACTAATATAAAGTACAATTATTATATACCATTGGAGCATCCAATTTCGTACGCACCATTGGAGCATCCAATTTCGTACGCAACACGATAACACACACGAAAACAACATGAAAATAACGGATTTGGTTTGACATTTTTGGTATATGAACACGAAAGTACACGAATATATTTAGTGTCGGTTTTGGGTTTACACTTGGGTACATGACACGAAACGAAAGTACACGAAATAAATAAATATTTAAATAAATTTATCAAAATTATATGAATACATATATCTTACATATAATATTTACATAATATAGATACAAAATAAATTCAAATTTAAATTTTATAAGACTTGACTGCACTTGAGTCTTTATTACTTATTGATTTAAGACCCGACTAGTAAAAAATTAATATTTAAATATATATTTTATTTATTTTTAATTTTATTTTTAATTTTAAATTACACGAAATACGACACGAAATGAAGGTACACAAACACGAAACGAATTCTTAACGGTTCGGGTTTGTGTTAAACATTCATGACACGAAACACGAAAGTACACGACACGAAAGTACACGAAACGAACAAAATTGTTAGCTCTATATACCATATAAGTCTACAAAATTTAAATATAAGTAAAACTAACTAATATTTATATTTATATATATGAGCAAAATTTCATGCAGATGACTATTTCATCGGAAATTTCGGAAACCATGTGTTCTGCAATCAAAACACTATAAAAAATATTATTTTGCAAAGTATGTTCTACGAATATTTTTAATTGATTAAAATTTTTGAAGATAAAGTTTAATAAGTAGAATGTGTATGTTCTGCAAGCTGAAAAAATATTTTACAAAGTAAACATGTTTTATAGAGTAAAATATTTTATAATGTTTTACATGTGGTACATATATGATATTGAAATTTTTGAATAAAATAATTATTTTTGTAAAACATGATCTACAAAATAATAATTTTACAATATTTTATATAAAATTTTACTTGCAGAACATAAATGGTGTCTAAGGTCTCCAACAAAAAGCGATCTCCATAAAACTTAACTCTTATATATCATCAATATATTAATTTTACATATAAGAGATAGAAAGTTAATATTTTATTATTCAAATATATTTAGTCATGTTGGCCTTATTCACTGTTCTAAAATTTAATTAAAATTTAACTCAAAATCGGTCCAAATTTAGAAATTAAAGTTATTGTTATTCCCAGTGGACTAACAATGAGATTTACAGAAAGGGGGTTGAATGTAAATCTCAAAACTTTTTCAAGTTTTGAGCAGTTTCTAAGGCTAAGTTTTTAGTGAGCAAATGTGTGTGAATTGCTTGAAGCTAATACAGACATATATATATATATTCAAACACAAATGTAAAGAACACAAAGAACTTAAAAACTTTTCTGGTGGATTTGTTGTTCCACCAGAGATGTGTTATTTCAGAAAATCTGTGATTCAAAGAATTAAATCACAGCTGCGTCCTAGTACAAACTAGATGATTTTCTCTCTGGATTTTTCTAAACAGCTCTGGAAAATTCACCATCTAATTACTAGCTGCTACTTGGTTTATATATCACCAAGTTTACAAGTGAAGACAAAACTGTAAAATACAATTAAAAGATTCTTCACATGTTTCTTCTTCATTTCTCTATCCAATGCAATTTAGGTTTAGCTGTGAATCTTTGAATACTTCCTTGTTTGCACCAGAATGGAAATACTGCATTTTCTTGATTTCTCCTAGAGGCTGCCACATTCCAGTTTGTCTCTGTCAACCCATGTGCCTCTGTCAGCTTATGAATTGTCACTATCAACTGCTATTGAACTAAGCATCCGTTGAAGCTTTCATCCGTTGATGACTTTATCCGTTGAAGTTTTATCCGTTGATGCATTAGCAGTTGAAGCTTTATCTGTTGATGCATTGGCAGTTGAAGCTTTATCCGTTGAAGCACTCATCCGTTGATGGATGTTATCCGTTGAAGCTTTAGAGACATCCGTTGAAGCTTTGTTTCTCATCCGTTGAAGGCCTTTAATATCAGTTGATACTACTTCATTTATACAAAATTACAAGGAATGAAATATTTACAATTAGCCCTCCTATTTGCATATCCACTAGTAATCAACATGACTGATAATTTCCTACAACATCTAAGAATTACAACTTAAATACAGAGAATAAAATGTGCTACAATACTAAACTTATTTCTAAGTAAAGCTACTCCTTCAACGGATAGCCAAAATGGTCTTATCCGTTGAGGCTACAAACACTAGATTTCTACTTAAGTGTTTTGTTTAACTTATCATCAAACTAATACACATATTCCTAACAATCTCCCCTATTTATGTCTACTAGAACTGTAGGCATAAATTTGGGTTTAACTTGATGATAACAAAACACTTATCAAACATATGAACTGAAATAAAGTAGAAAGTCAAAAGTGCTGCAAAAATGTGTATACTGAGATAGAATTGAAAAATTATATTATTTCCAAGGGTGCTCCTTTAGCCTGAGTAGATTAATTTCTTTTTCTTTGATCCCTTGTTTTCTTCCCTAGCCTCCTGTCATCTCCTCTATTTGGAGTTGGAGTTGTCTGTAGAATTCAGCTTCATCTTCGTCATTGATGTCCAACTTAGATTGCATATCCTTGAGAGTTTCATTACTGGCAATCTTGAGCTGATCTTCAAGTCTGAAAAATCTTCTGACTCCTTTATTGTCTCTGAACTCCATCAACCAATGAGGTGATTTATGAACTGTAATTCCTCTCTCTGGGATGAGTAATGTTCTAGGCAAGGCATTGGGCTCCCACCAAGTTTTCCTTATGCTGGTAATCTTGTTGAGAATCTCAGTTTTGGCAGTCCTGGTAAAGCCATAATCCCTTTTTATAGCTGAGTAGACTCTAACCAAGGTAGAATAGCCTTCATTCAGAATTCTGTAAAGAGACCAAGTCCTTTCCCCACTTCCTTTATATTTGAACACTAGTCTTTCTGGAAGCTGTCTGTAGGCATCTATTTCCCTTACTTCCTCCAGCTCATCCAGAAAGAGTTCAATGTCTGTAAATTCCTTTATGTCACAAATGTGAACACAATCATCCTTTGAGGCTTGTGGCTTAGGCTTAGGATTCTGAGTGAATTTGATTGAGGTTAGAGGAGGTGTTGATTTAATTTTTCTTTTCTGTTTCTTTGATGGTGGAGAAGTGGTTAAGAAAGTGGGCAATTTGATGGTGTCCCAATCAATTGGTTCCTCCTTAGGAGTGATTGTTTCACCATGGATGTTTATGAAGGGGTCAGGTACAATGGGTTCAGGAATAGAAGGTAGTGGTTTGGATTTTGATTGGGTTTCTTCAGTTTCATCTACAATCTTCCTTTTTGCATTGGCCTTCTTTCTGTTCCCTTTCTGCCATTCCTTTCTTTCCTTACTTCTTTCTTCCACATCATCACTAAGCATGTCCCCCATACCTACATCTTCACCCTTATCTTCAATTTCTTTCTTTTCTTCATCTTGACTTGACTTTAGCTGTTTTTCAAGCTTTGCTTGTGCTCTTTTGTCAGCCTTTAGCTTTTTAGCTTCTTCCTTCAACCTTCTGGCTTCTTCCCTCTTGGCTATTGAGAATTTGGGATATCCTTGTATCACACAGATACTCTTTCCCTCTCTAAAGATAATAGCCATGTTCATTCTTTCAACCACATCCTTGGTCTCCTTGTGCTTCATGATATTACCACCCAAAACCTTGTCTTCATCAGGCTTTGGAAGAGGAAAATCCACTCCTTTCAACTGAACAAGGCTCAGAGGGTTCTTTGTAGAGTCCTTATTGGATCTGTTGTTGGGCTTGAGAACCATAGGTTTCAGATTCTTGGAAGAAGTCTCTCCAACCTTATTCCTCCTTACTGGCTTGAGCTCCATAATGATTGGCTCCACCTTTGTGCTATGCTTCACAGATTGTGATTTTGAAGTTGTAGAACCAAAAATTTGTTGCATCCTTTCATCAATTTTCCTCCTTTGCTCTTTGACTTTCATCTCAGCTGCTGCTATCTGGATTAGATCAATTCCATCAAACTTTCCTTTGATTTGAAGTGTTGGAGAAGTGGTGATGGCAGGAACTAGCACTTTAGATATTTGAACTTTTGTTGATGGCTCTCCTTCCCTTTCCCCTTTATTCTCCCCCTTTTTGTTATCATCAAGGATAAGGGTCAAACCTTGTGCCTTTGCCAGCTGCAATAGTAGATTTGTCTGAGATTGTTGATTTTGAAGAATGGTGACCACAGAGTCTTCAATGACTTGAACTCTGTTTTCCAACTTGGCCAGCCTCTTGTCAGCATCAGATTCTCTCCTCAATCTCAGCAACAAATCTTGCATTGTACCATAAGGCATGACTGAATCCAACTTCTCAGAATTGTAGGATTTCAGATCAGCAATATCCTTTTTGAGTTCATTCACACTCAAATTTTGTCTGATGTGCTGCAACTACAAGAGATGCAGAGAGTCTAGACGAGCTTGAAGAATAGCCTTGGTACCAGCATCTGTAGTCTCCTGAAGGGCCTTTTGAATAGCCATAACTTGCTTGACCAAAGCTACACCAAACTGTCCTGGTGTAGATTTCTTTGTTCATGCCCATTCAGGTAAATCTGGAATAAAACTTAGGCCTGCATCTCCCCCTAAGTTCATGCTCCCATCCAAAGAAATAGAGTCATCATCATTAGAATTTACTTCAAATTCTTCAGATGGCTCACCAGCTTGAGAAGGCATCCTATTAACAGCAACTTTATCTCTTTGAAGAGATTCTGAAATGTGCACTATGTTCAAAGTCTGCTCTGCCTCCACATTGCCCTAAGCAGCCAACAGTTGATAGGCTGAAACAGGATGAGTAAAAGTGTCAGTATCCAAGGAAATGTTATCAATTTTAGCTTTGTAATGTTGCTGAAATTGTCTTCCCTTTTCAGCATCATCCACAATCATTGACTCACTAGCAATGGCTGGATCTACCCTTATAGCTTCTGTACCTGCTTTTCTCTCATTTTCTCTATATTCTTGCATCAGGGGCTCCCCCTGGCTCACACACACCCTCACACCCTCACCCTCACCTACTAAGGTGGCACTCCTCTCACTCACTTTTGCCATGCTGGAAGAAATAGCATGCATATTGTGACTTTCAACCTCTCCCTTTGCCTGGGAGCAACCCATCCTGTCACTTAAATTATCACTCCCTTCCCTCAATCCTAGAAGTGATTGTACAGTAACCATGTCTTCTACACTTGGAATTGATTAAGTTATATGTGTAGAGACCATCAACGGATAGGGAGTATCCGTTGAAGTGGAAACTGATGATTTCAACGGATAACTGTTGTTAAGCTTATCCGTCGAAGAACAACCACATGTCAACGGATGAGAGATATCCGTTGAAGAAGGAAAATATGTAGATTTTGAAAGTGACATAATTGTTGAATCTATGTGAATTGATTTTAAGTGAGGTGACACAGATTCTTCAACTAAGTCTGAAAGAATTGGCTGATGATCCAACAAATCATCTAAAAGATGATGATCACCAGGATTTGAGTGGGGCTCCTCCCTGAGTTTTAAAGAGGGAGAATCAGGAATTGATGTGAATATCATATTCACATCCAGAGATGGTGATGGAGAATTTGGTGATTGATGTGTGTCTATTATGAGAGAATGGGGCTGTGACTCCACATTTGTTGGAGCCACATCAAGCTGAATTTGAGAAGGCAAAGATACAGGTGGATGTATATGTGTAGTGTGTGCCCCCTGTGTTGAAACTAGGGTTTTAGCCTTCTTTCTTCTTGAAAAGGCTTTGATAGGTGAATGTGTGGCTTCAGTGTCCCTCCCTCTTTTGTTCTGTGTCCCTGGTTGGGGACTATTTTCAATAGCTGCATCCTTTTGGGAGGATGCAACTAGGGATGTGTTTGACTCCTTTTGAACCACCACAGTCTTTTGAGAAACTGTGGCTTGGCTGGCTAGGGTACCACTCACCTCTCCCACCTTATCCTGGGGGGTTTCTTGATATTCACCCCTCCCCTCACCACTCACACCCTGTTCACTCCCTTCAGGGTTTATGGTAGCTGTTACAATTGTTGTCTTTTGAGAAACAACATAGGTGGTTTTCTTTGACTTGTGTTTTGGAATTTTAGTTTTGGTGGCTTTGGTAGGAATCTGTTGGGACAAAGACACAGATTCCATTGCCACACTAGAAGGCAAAGAAATAATGGGGTTGGAAGAAGTAGGAGTTGCAGAAGTATTTACCTCACTAACCTGAGGTGCATTCATTATTGGCAAATATACCAATGACACCTGGCTGTTGAGGTTAATTCTCACAAGGTCTGCAAGGACCCTTTTCTCTTGTGCCCAACATTTGAGTTTATTGCTCTCATTAGTTATGGCCAAACCTTCAGCAACATGGTTAGCCAATAACATAAAGAATCTAGCATAGTAGATGTTATGAGGTCTATTAGCTTTGTTACCTAACCTGGAACCTAATTCTAGCATGACATAGTTGCTAAAATTAAAGTACCTATCAGAAACTAGCATATAGAGCATATTAATAAGAGATGAAGTTATGGCATCAAAATTGCTAATCTTCCCAGAGAAAACCTTGATAAAGGCATCTCCAAGAAAACTCCATTCTTTCCTAAGGCCCTTTCTTCTAATGCTCCCTAAACTAGCAGAATCAAAAGAATAGCCTATGGAATCTAACATAGCAGATACATCATTATCAGTGTGTGGTGTCATGACATTATTCTCAGGTAGCTTAAAGCAAGAATGTATATCATCACAGTTAATACAGTAATCCTTACCTTTGAGAGAGAAGGCAATGGTCATATCTGTGGAATTGAACTCTGCAGTTGTCCAAATCTCCTCAATTACCTCACAATAGATAGTTGGGGCATCCAGCATTGCATAGCTTAGTTTGCAGTTCTTGATGAAGTCCATCATCTTGTGATAATCTGAGTGGGCTTCATTCTTTTCCACCAAAGCTACGAAATTGTTCTTTTCATAAACAAAGCCAGACTGAGACATAATCTTGACTACTGGTGCCATTGTTGTGAGTAGAGGTTGCAGAGAAAAGATTGAAAGTTTTGGGAGAGAAAGAGAGTAAAAATTGCAAGAAAGCGTAAAGTGAAAATAAGAATTCAATGGGTTTGTATACTTTCTCGAATTAAAACGTAAATAAAATGATTAAATGATACTTTTAAGTAAATTACAGCCGTTTGAGAATAAAGAAAACTGTAGAAATTCAGAAAACTGCCTTTAATACAAATACATACAACTGTGTATATATGTATCAACGGTTAAGTAAACGAATCAACGGCTGTGACTCACTTAAAGTAACGGATGTGACACTTCAACGGATGAGGTAAATAGTTATCCGTTGAAGATTAACACTTTTTTTATCCGTTGAGGGATAAAATTACCAGAAATGTATTTGTCTTTCAACGGATAATGAACATCCATTGATAGAACAATTTTGACTTTCAACGGATAGGGAATATCCATTGATAGAATAAACTTTACTTAAAGCCAACTTTGTTCTTGCCACAAATTCATTTCAGGCTTCAATGCAAATTACAATGAGGACTTGAATTTATGAATAATTAAGCATACCTAGCTCACTTACTAATCTTGTGAATGTTGATTCATCAAGTGGCCTGGTAAATATGTCTGCAATCTGCTTTTCACTTGGAACAAAATGAAGTTCCACTATACCTTTCATCACATGTTCCCTTATGAAATGGTACTTGATGTCAATGTGCTTGGTTCTTGAGTGCTGCACTGGATTTTCAGTAATGGCAATGGCACTTGTGTTGTCACAGAATATAGGAATTTTGTCAACAGTTAGTCCATAGTCAAATAGTTGATTCCTTATCCACAGTATCTGTGCACAGCAACTACCAGCAGTAATGTACTCAGCTTCAGCTGTTGATGTTGAAACAGAATTTTGCTTCTTGCTGAACCATGCCACAAGCTTATTCCCTAGAAATTGACATGTGCCAGTTGTGCTTTTCCTGTCTATTTTGCAACCTGCATAATCTGCATCTGAGTAGCCAATTAGATCAAAACCAGACTCTCTAGGGTACCAAATTCCTAGATTTGGAGTCCCTTTGAGATATCTGAAAATCCTTTTAATAGCCACTAAGTGAGACTCTTTAGGGTCAGCTTGAAATCTAGCACAGAGATATGTAGAAAACATTATATCAGGTCTACTAGCAGTTAAATATAAAAGTGAGCCAACCATGCCTCTATAACTTGAAATGTCTACAGACTTTTCAGCCTTATTTAATTCAAGCTTGGTGGCAGTGGCCATGGGAGTTTTTGCTAATGAACAATCCATTAAGTCAAACTTCTTTAAAAGATCATAAATATATTTAGTTTGACTAATGAAAATTCCACCACTAACTTGTTTAACTTGTAAACCAAGAAAATAAGTTAGCTCTCCCATCATGCTTATTTCATATTTACTTTGTATTAACTTAGCAAACTTTTTACAAAGCTTATCATCTGTAGACCCAAATATAATATCATCTACATAAATTTGAACAAGTATTGTACAACCATTAACATTTCTAAAGAAAAGAGTTTTGTCAACAGTACCTCTTGTGAAGTGATTATCTAGAAGAAATTTTGACAAAGTCTCATACCAGGCTCTAGGTGCTTACTTTAGTCCATAGAGTGCTTTCAACAGATAATACACATAGTCTGGAAAATTTGGATCTTCAAATCCTGGAGGTTGGATTACATAAACTTCTTCCTCCAATTCCCCATTCAGAAATGCACTCTTGACATCCATTTGATAGACCTTGAAATTGGCATGGGCTACATAGGCTAGAAAGATACCGATGGCTTCAAGTCTTGCAACTGGAGCAAATGTCTCATCAAAATCTAATCCCTCTTGTTGAGAATAGCGTTTAGCAACCAATCTGGCTTTATTCCTTATGACAATGCCATTTTCATCCATCTTGTTTCTGAATATCCATTTTGTGTCAATAGAACTCTTGTTCTTTGGCTTGGGTACCAGCTTCCATACTTTGTTCCTTTCAAATTGGTTTAGCTCCTCTTGCATTGCTAAAATCCAATCTGGATCCAATAGAGCTTCTTCCACTATCTTTGGTTCCTCCTGTGATAGAAAGCTACTATACAGACATTCATCTTGAGTAGCCCTTCTAGTTTGCACTTTAGATGTAGTATCACCAATGATCAGTTCAAAAGGGTGATTCTTGGTCCATTTCCTTTGAGGTGGTAGATTAGCTCTAGATGAGGTTGCCTCAGTATTTTCATGATGTGAGATAGAGTGTTGATTGGTTGAAACTCCCCCCGAGTTGCTGATCCTTTGAAAGGAATTGGGAGTTCTATCAACTGATGAAGTGAAATGATTATCCGTTGACAGACTGTGATCAACGGATGCTTTATTATGAACTTCAACGGATGATGCACTTTGTCTTTCAACGGATGCTGCATTGCTTCTATCAACGGAAGCTGAATTATGACTTTCAACGGATGCAGCATTCTATGCATTATCCAAAGGCAGATTTTGAATTCTTTTCGAGGTGCCTTCTCCATCATTCTCATCTTCACTATCATCACAATATATCTCAATGTTATCAAATTTGAGTCCTTCATGATGTCCCTCATCTGTTAGTCCATCAATCTTTTTATCATCAAACACAACATGCACAGATTCCATGACAATGTTGGTTCTTAGATTGTAGACTCTATATGATTTTCCAGCAGAATAACCAACAAATATTCCTTCATCAGCCTTTGCATCAAACTTCCCTTTGTGATCAGGCTGATTCCTTAGAATGTAGCATTTATAACCAATGACATGCAGAAAGTTTAAAGTTGGTTTTCTTCTCTTGAACAATTGATAGGGAGTCATGCCTTTTGCCTGATTAATTAGAGAAATATTCTGAGTGTAACATGCACAGTTAACAGCCTCAGCCCAAAAGTATGTTTGGAGTTTTGACTCTTCAAGCATTGTTCTTGCAGATTCAATTAGTGATTAGTGATCTGTTCTTCCTTTCCACCACACCATTTTGTTGTGGAGTCCTTGGAGCTGAGAACTCATGCATGATCCCATTTTCTTCACAGAACAACTTCATGGTTGAATTCTTGAACTCAGTTCCATTGTCACTCCTGATATTCCTTACTTTGAAATCTGGATGATTGTTGACTTGCTTGATATGATTGATAATGATTTCACTAGCTTCATCCTTTGATCCAAGGAAATAAGCCCATGAAAACTTTAAGAAATCATCTACAATCACTAGGCAATATCTTTTCCTTGAAATTGACAATACATTGACTGGTCCAAAAAGATCCATGTGTAGCAGTTGTAATGGTTCATCAATTGCAAATTCAAGCTTCTTACTGGATGATGCTTTCTTTTGCTTTCCTTTCTGACAAGCATCACACAGCCCATCCCTTGTGAATTCCACTAGAGGCATTCCTCTAACTAAGTCCTTTTTGACTAGATCATTCATTGTCTTGAAATTCAAATGGGACAGCTTCTTGTTCCATAGCCAACTTTCATCTGGACTTGCTTTGCTGAGAAGACAAGTAATTGATTCTGAATCTGTAGAGTTGAAGTCAGCTTAGTACACATTCCCTTTTCTAACTCCAGTTAGAACCACTTTGTTGTCCTTCTTACTTGTGATAACACAGGCTTCAGAATTGAAGGAAACAGTATTCCCTCTGTCACATAGTCGACTGATGCTCAATAGATTGTGTTTGAGACCATCAACTAATGCAACTTCATCAATGATGACATTTTCTTTTGAAATCAAGCCATATCCCATAGTAAACCCTTTGCTGTCATCTCCAAAGGTTATGCTAGGGCTAGCTCTCTCCTTGAACTCTGTGAGCAGGGTGAAATCTCCTGTCATGTGTCTTGAACAACCACTGTCCAAGTACCATAGATTCCTTTTTTTTCCCTGCACACAACAAAATCAATCAAGTTGATTTTGGTACCCAAGTTTCCTTGGGTCCAGCCTTGTTAGTCTTTTTCCTAGACTTCATTCCTCCTGCATCTTTTGACTTAGGTAACTTTGGGTCAACCTTGGTCTCAGATGTAGTTGGTTGAAGTGTAGGGTTAGTCACAGAATCATTTAGCACATTTGATTGATTTGATAAGGCATAGATTGTGCAAACATATTATTCCACATAGGCATGTTGTATGGCATCTGAGGCATACTAAATGCAGTAAAATAAGGATTATTAATATATGGCATGTTTGCAAAATGTGCATGAGGATTCCGATGAGACATAACAGGCATAACATGCAGAGGTGACATAGACATGTTAGGCATGGAGGGAGTTAAAGGCATGGGAGCATTCTTTACAGATTTGCAGTTATCAGATAGATGATTAACACTTTTACAATGCACACAGCTTTTTCTAGGAGCATACTTATCAGGTGTGTAATTGTTGTGTTTGTTAATCCCTACCTTCCCATTTCTATTAGATTTTCTTTTAGTTTCCTTTTTATCCTCAACCATCTTAAGCCTATTTTTCAACTGATCTAAAGTCATGTGTCCTATATTCACCTTACTGGCATCTTTGGATGTGCTAGCTCCTTCTTTGACAAAGTTCTTGAAAGTTGAACCAACCTTCTTATTGAGATTTTTCTTTTTAGAATCACTTGCCTGTTTTAATTGATGAGCCTTCAAGGGATGCTCTTTTTCTTCCTTCAACGGATAACTTTCATCATCCGTTGATTCCATATCCGTTGACAATCCATCAATTAATTCTAACTCCTTTTTGTTTTTCTTCCAGGCATTCTCACAGAATGATTCAATTCCCTGAACCTTGACAATCTGAGCACTAACATCCCTAGATGTTTTCTAGGCCTTGATTACCTCTTGCTCACTTTCTAACTGTTTAGAAAGAATTTCTACTTTCTTAACAGCTTCTTCTAGTTCACTCTCAACAGTCAAGCATTTAATTTTAATCTTTTCAAGCTCAATTACCTGATTCTCTAACACATCATTCCTATCACTTAAAAACAAATTATTCTCTTTGATTCTTGTGTTTTCTTTAGCTAGTGATTTAAGGGAAACACGCAAATGATATAATTCATTGGACATATCATTTATGGCTTCATTGCATTCAATCTTAGAAAGCTGAGAGAGATCAGTAGTAATTACCTGGTTGCTTGATGAACTAGTTTCATTTTCATCAGAATTAGCCATCAGGGCTAGGTTGACATATTTCATATCATCATCTTCATTGACTACATCTGCTGCCCAATCATCTTGAGTCAGAAAAGCTCTTTCCTTTTGTTTGAGCAAATCGAAATATTTCTTTTTGTAATCAACTTGCTCAAATTTCTTCTTATCAGAGGTTGGCTTCCTGCACTCATTTGCAAAGTGTTCACTAATGCCACAGTTATAACATTTGAACTTAGATTTGTCCACCATGTTTTTGTTTGACTTAGTGAATTTTGTATTTTTCTTGAATTTCATCTTTGCAAACCTCCTGGACAGAAAAGCCAGATGTTCATCAACATCATCAGAGTCATCTTGACTGGAATTGTCTTCATCCTCAGCTACTTGCTCCTTTCCCTTGCTTGATTCTGATTTGCTTGTGCCAATTTTGAGACTTGGCATTGTCTTTTCCTCATTCCTGGCTTAAATCTTCTCATTGTCAGCTACAAGTGCAACTGATCCTCCTTTTCTCTTTCCCTTTTCCAACAACTCATCTTGCTCCATCTCAAGTTTATAGGTCTTCAAAATTCCATATAATCTTTCAAGTGTGAAGTCCTTATAATCTTGAAAATTTCTTAGAGAAACAGTCATAGGCTTCCATTCCTTTGGTAGAGACCTCAGAAATTTTAAATTGGAGTCCTTGACTTGGTACACTCTGCCATACAGCTTCAATCCATTCAAAAGTTTCTGAAATCTGTTGAAGGTATTGATTCTCCTTCTTCAAAATGAAAATATTCATACTGTTGAATGAGAAGCTGCATTTTGTTTTCTCTAACTTGCTCAGTACCTTCACAGATAAGTTGCACAGTATCCCAAATTTCCTTAGCAGTTTGGCTGTTAATGACATTGTCAAACATATCTTGATCTAGGCCATTAAACAGAATGTTCATGGCTTTCTTGTCCTTGTGAACCTCTTAAATATCTTCAACAGTCCATTCTACTTTTGGCTTGGGAATAGACTGTCCAACAGCAACTGTTGCAGTAGCAGCTGTGGCCACCTTGTGAGGGATGTGAGGACCATTTTCAATGCAGTTGATGTAGCTTTCATCTTGAGAGAGAAGATGTAAATGCATCTTCACTTTCCAGTGATGATAGTTATCTCTTTCCAGGATTGGAATCTTTACACCAATATCCTTCTTACTCATGATGTTAGCAGAATAGATCTTTAAACTCTTTGTATGTTAAGAGCTAGCTCTGATACCAATTGTTATTCCCAGTGGACTAACAATGAGATTTACAGAAGGGGGGTTGAATGTAAATCTCAAAACTTTTTCAAGTTTTGAGCAGTTTCTAAGGCTAAGTGTTTTAGTGAGCAAATATGTGTGAATTGCTTGAAGCTAATACAGACAGATATATATTCAAACACAAATGTAAAGAACACAAAGAACTTAAAAACTTTTCTGGTGGATTTGTTGTTCCACCAGAGATGTGTTATTTCAGAAAATCTGTGATTCAAAGAATTAAATCACAGCTGCATCCTAGTACAAACTAGATGATTTCCTCTCTGGATTTTTCTAAACAGCTCTGGAAAATTCACCATCTAATTACTAGCTGCTACTTGGTTTATATATCACCAAGTTTACAAGTGAAGACAAAACTGTAAGATACAATTAAAAGATTCTTCACATGTTTCTTCTTCATTTCTCTATCCAATGCAATTTAAGTTTAGCTGTGAATCTTTGAATACTTCTTTGTTTGCACCAGAATGGAAATGCTGCATTTTCTTGATTGCTCCTAGAGGCTGCCACATTCCAGTTTGTCTCTGTCAACCCATGTTCCTCTGTCAGCTTATGAATTGTCACTATCAACTGCTATTGAACTAAGCATCCGTTGAAGCTTTCATTCCTTGATGACTTTATCCGTTGAAGCTTTATCCGTTGATGCATTAGCAGTTGAAGCTTTATCCGTTGAAGCTTTATCCGTTGATGCATTAGCAGTTGAAGATTTATCCGTTGAAGCACTCATCCGTTGATGGATGTTATCCGTTGAAGCTTTAGAGACATCCGTTGAAGCTTTGTTTCTCATCCGTTGAAGGCCTTTAATATCAGTTGATACTACTTCACTTATACAAAATTACAAGGCATGAAATATTTACAATTAGCCCTCCTATTTGCATATCCACTAGTAGTCAACATGACTGATAATTTCCTACAACATCTAAGAATTACAACTTAAATACAAGGAATGAAATGTGCTACAATACTAAACGTATTTCTAAGTAAAGCTACTCCTTCAACGGATAGCCAAAATGGTCTTATCCGTTGAGGCTACAAACACTAGATTTCTACTTAAGTGTTTTGTTTAACTTATCATCAAACTAATACACATAATTCTAACAATTATTCTAGACGCACTCGTTGACTCACTTTTTTCTCTGTATATCTATATTTATGATACGTCACAAAACACTATAGAAGGGGGTTGAATATAGTGTTTGTACAATCAAATCGATTTTGAACACAAGTATGTAATAGTAATCAAGTATATTCGATATAATAAACTCTGTTACAATAGAACAATTGTTCTCTCTTAGTGATGAACAATATCACTAAGAGCTGCTAGGTTACAATGTATAATCTTTTTCGTGAATGATAACACATATAGCGTAAACCCTAAGCTGTGTTTATATAGTACACAATTACAAGATATCTTCTAATTGATATGGAATATAATTCTGTCTCCTAAAATATATCAATCAGATATTATCTTCTACAAGTCTTCTAGTCTTCTAACTCTTCATGCATATCTTCTATTGTTTTAGTCACGATCATTTCCTGTAAATCAGCTGCTTTCCTTATCTGAAGTATCCGCACTTAAGTCCTGATATAAATCCTGACGGCCTTAAGTTCTGATATAAGTTTTGACTTCAGTAAGTTCTGATTTCCAGTAAGTCCTGATATTAAGTTCTGATACTAAACATAACAGATTAGACATGACATCTCAAATATATCTAACAATCTCCCCCAACTTGTAAATTATGAAAAATATACAAGTTAATAGATTTGATGATGTCAAAAACATTCAGTACAAATGCAATAAGAGTTTAATTAGACAACTAACTACAACTTACAGTCCTTGTAGCTTTTACCAATCTTACTGAGTCAAACTGAATCCAAAGTGATTCTTGACAAAGTTTGATATCAACTTCTCTTCTGCATTCCTCAGGACTTGAGCTAGTGTAGCTTTGACTTGCTTCAATTCTTCACCCTGACTTCCAATCTGGTAGATTGCAGTCCTTAGTGCTGAGATTTGATTTCTTTCTAAACCATCACCAAGTCTGATTACTCTTGGATAAGTTGAATCTTCATTATAGCACAGATATTTCTCTTTCAGAATGACCTCAAGTTTAGCAGAATCCTTCTTCATTGGAATTTCACTTCCATCATCTTCAACTATATTTGGAATAAATTCTATAACCCTTGATCCAGAAATTCTTGCTTTATCTCTTATGGTCTTCATGACAAAATTTGACAATCTTCTAGTAATCTCAAACTTTCTCTAAAAGATAATGAAAGAATTGAAGTTCTTTCAGATATTTGTTCAGCACATCTGATTCTGACATTCAGTATGTTCTTCCATCTTTAAGAAACATAATCAGTTTTTCTTTGACATTACTTTTATCATGAGCATCCTGTACCACTTGAAGAGATATAACCTTATCAAGGTGTTTCTGTGTAACTTCTTCAAGATGTTTGTCAGTCAATAAGAATGGATCTCTTATAAGTACTTCAACTCCTATTTTGAACTTGGCTTCTTTAGAACCTAATCCAGCTCTGTCTCTTGCTTCTCTGGCTTTCAATCCAACAGTCATGAAATCAGATAGCAACTGGCTTTTCTTAGGATCTGATGGATTAAAATTCTTCTATAGGAGTTTTCTCTTATCAGTAACTGTCAATTTGTTCAAATCAACTTGAGCTTTGTCAGAGGTTGATGTCTTGATGACTTGATCATAATTTATTATTTCTTCTGTAGCTTGCTATTCTTCACTCTGAACAACTTGAGCTATGTCAGAGGTTGTCTTAGATTCTTCAGTTATCTTCCTTCTTTTCAGAGTTTCAACAGTGTCATCTTCAGCAGCTGTATCATCAAAAACTTGAACCATTTTGCATACTGATTTCATCAGGATTTGAGGAATCTTCATCTCCTGTGGCTTTGTTGGTTCATCAATCTTTCCTTTCCCTTTATCCTTGGGATCAATTTCAACTTGTGATCTTGTCTTGAGCTTTGAAGCCTCAGAGCTTTTCTTGATCACAATGCCTTTTGTCTTAGGCCTTGGAGGTTTCTTAGCATTAGAAGCTTCAGACTTAAGATTTGCCTTCTCAGCTGCAAATATAGCTTCTTCCTCCTTGAGAGTCTCTAAATCCATTCCAGGATTATGCTTGAGAAATAGTCTTCTAGCAATTTCTTCATCAAGTGTATGAATCTTGGGATCTTTATAATAGACTGTAGTCTCCCTTCCCTTGAGCTTCAGAGTTTGCAAAAACTTCTGAGAGTCTTCACTATCACCTTGAATGAGAAGATCAGAACTTGATATCAGATTTTGATTATCAGAACTTGCTATCAGAGTTTGAGCATTTATAGCTTCAGAACTTGTCTTCTTCTGTGTAGAAGATTTGCTAGCATCAGAAATTAGTTTCCTTGAAGAAACTTTTCTGTTTTGCCCTTGACCTTTTCCCTTGCTAGGGTTTCCCTGGTCATCTTCTTTGTCATCCTTCTTCTTCTTCTTCTTCTTCTTCTTCAATACTTGACTAGTTGAGCATTTGGACTTCACTACCTTCTCCCCCTTTTTGGCATCATCTGGTAGGAGTAGAGATAGAAGAAGTTCTACTGAAGATTGAATTTCATTCAGTTGAGCTTGTTGAGAGGCTTGATTCTGCAGGTTCTCAGTCAGTTGGGCTTGTTGCTTTTCTTGAACCTTCTCAATAGATGCTACTTTCTCATGAATAGGTCTGATAAACCTGTTCTTATCCAGCTTGATCATCAGGTCCAGCTTATCAGCATTTTCCTGTAGCTTATCAACCTTAGCATGAGTAATGGAGTGTTGACCTTGAAGGCTTTTAGTACTGAGAGCTGTGACTTTAAGTTGAGCTTTAAAGTCAGAATTTGTCATAAACTCATCAGCCTTTGCAATATGATCTGATAGAACTTTGGAGCTTGGAATGAAATCAGATTCAGTCCACTTCTTGGTCCATTCAACTCCTCTGTGAGTTTCTTCCCATAGAACAGGAGCATCTTGTTCACCAAACTTTTTAATCAGTGCCTCATTTCCAAGAGTTTGAGCTGGTGTATTTACTAGAGCCGACTCTCCAGAACTTGCAAGAAACTCTTCATCTTCTGACAACACAAGTGTGTGTGTGGCTGTTGGAGATTCTGGTACAACTTCATATGTTTCCACATCCAGAATGTGAGTATTTGGAACTTCAGCATGTAGTGGAGAAACATGTGGACTTGTCACTTGTCCTTGTGGAGCTTCCAGAAACAAGACAGAAGGAATATTCAGCCTATGAAGGTCAATTTCAGGACTTAATCCCGAATCTTCAACTTGAACATTTTCTTTCATTGGAGAGACAGGAGGTGTGATCACTATGTCAGGAACAGTGTCTTCAACTTGAGGTGGAGGTGGAAAAGCTTCAATGACTATTGGTCTTGTTGAGATCAGAGATTCCTGATCCCCCTCCTCAGCTTCTTGAGCATCCTCAAAGTGAGGTTGTGCCATATGCCGTCCTGCTCTCATTTTCTTAGATCTCCTGGATGGTGGAGGAGTTGCTTGAGTAGCATCAGAACTTGAAGTTCTTTTCCTCTTTAAAATACCAGAATTCTCAGCTTCAGTTTCCTTCTGAGAAATATCTTTTTCAGCTGCTACCTCCTTCTGAAAAATTTCTTTTTCAACTTCTATCTCTACAGGCTCTGATGTGGGAACCTGTACCTGTTCATCTTCATCTGATTCATCCCTTAGAATCATCATTCTTCTCCTTGGTGGAGATTTAGGAATAGATTTTGCTCTTGAAGGTTTGGGTCTAGATGTTGTAGCAGATGGTTATGGTTGAGAAGATTGTCCAGGTTGGAAATAAGTTCTGATGGTAGGCTGTGGTTATGAGGATTGAGCTGGTTGAGTATTTGTTGTAGGTGCTGATGGAGGTTGAGATTGTACTGGTGCTATATCAGGATATATGGAACTGTGTGTGTGAGGATCAACATTTACTAAGAATTGTTTAACTGATTGAGGAATTTGGAGGGGTCTTAGTGTAGTCTTCTTATTATCAGTAGATAATAAGTCAGTGAAAGCCCTTTTATGTAGCTTAAAGGGTTCAATTGTCTCACTAAAGGGTTGTGATGTATCAGGACAACAGAAAGTATAAATAAGTTGACAAAATCTAGCAAAATAGACTATATTGCTATCTTCTTTCATCATATCACCAATAAACCCTAAAACAGTACTTGCATAATCAAAATGTGTTTGATTCAAAAGGGCATACCCGATTTGCTGACTCATTATGGGTATAGCATCAAAGTTTGAGCAGTTGTTGGCGAAAGCTTTTATAATATAGTCAAAGAAAAAATTCCACTCCCTCCTGATGTGGGGTCTCTTCAATTGTCCCAGCTTTGCCAAAGACTTTTCATAGCCCAGATTTGCCATCATTTGTTGAAGAGCTGGCTCCTCAACTGTTGAATTTAAAGTGCAATCTTCTGGCAAATATAGTGCTTGTCAAACAGTTGACAAGGTCACCACATGCTCATCCTCCCATGTTGTAATGATAATACTTGGGGACCCAGCTTTTCCCCCATCATCATAAACACCTGTCCTCCAAAACTCCAGTATTTGCTTGCCTGAGAGTACCTGGGGTTGGGTCAGTGCATAGCCTATTTCACTTCGAGCAAGAAAGTCTTGGACGAAATGAAGTTCTGAAGGAGCCTCATCCTTAGAAAGAATAACCATGTAGTTATTAGGAACAAACTTGGCTCCATCATAGATTAGATCTTTGGGTGCCATTTCTGTAAAGAAATAAGTGAGAAACTGTGTGTTCACAAGATGTTTGTTAAAATGCCTGTATGAAAGTCCATCAGAAAATAGAGAGTAAGAGAGATAGTAAAAGAAATAAGAGAGTAAGTAAGAGAGAAAGTAAAAGATTTGGGTAATCTTTTGTCTCTAATATTTATACTCTTTCCACTCAACGACTCTTTTTGGAAGTAAAACAGACACTTTACACCTGCCATCCAGTAAACAGTCAAAGCAGTAGTTAGTGGGCACAGGAAATAAGCAGTAATTATTGCACACATGCATATGCAAAAACTAACACGCAACCCATTGACCAAATGATTATCACTATTTTTATCTCATATATTTATTTTCTGACAAAATATAACCGTTACAGTAAATACTAAAAATAAGCCAAGTAATTAAGTAATGTCACGTAAACATCAGAGTTTCCATCAGGATTTGCATCAGAACTTGACTATTATCAGAATTTAACGGTCATCAGAACATGGCTTCTGTACTCAAAATGTGAATGTCTGTTTCTGCGATTCTTCATACAAATACTGACTGGTTTCTTCAGAGTTTAATCATTAGAACTTTCATCAGAACTTGTCCTCAGAATTTATGCAAATAATACTTAACTGTTTGTCAAAAACAACTTAATCACCACAGTAATTTTCATCATTCATATGGAGTGAGAGTGTGTGCATTTGCAAATGATCAGAAAATGATTAAAGCCTGATAAACTTCAGTATATCTTAGAAATAAGGCATAACTAAGAATAGTGCTTAAAATCTGTCTTTAATTTTGAAGTCTACTATAGAATAAATTTATGCAAGAGTCCACCTCAACTGTTTGTGCTCATTTTATGCATCTTTTGACATTATTTTTATAGTGGTTTCTCAGTGTAAATGAGTCACAACTGCTATCAGAATTTATGATATTATAAGAGTATTTCTCCAGTAATCAGAGAATGTGAAAAGTCACCAAGAAAAATTGATTTGCTTTTCTAATGCATATAACTTAATACCAGCAATGCACTTGGGTCTTCCCTTTCACATATTTACTCTAGATCTCAAAGGAGTACCTGACTTCAATTTCTTTTCTTTTGTTTTTTCAGATAAGTGAGGTTTATCAAGCATGTAGTTCATCCTTAAGATTTACTAACATCAGAATTTGACAGATGAGAAGCAAAAATCTAGTTTGTGACTTAGTAATAAGATACACAAAGTAAATTTGACTAAGATCAAAATCAGAGTTTGCTTGTGTTATGGATTTCCACATAAATAACTAATTCAAATATGGGATACACAATTTATTAAAGACTACTAAGTCAGCATCTAACAAATAATCCTCATTGGATTGAATAGTCACAGAACATTCAAAAATCTATCAGAGTATATAGAATCACATCAGATAACAATCAATATTTAATATATTACAATTTAAGCACATATTACATAGAGATAAGACAATCTATAAACACTGATCATAAAGTCTGATGCATGAGAGCAAAAACTAAGCAGATATTGAGAAAGAACCTGAAACCATTCCAAGTTCATTTACCAGTCTTGTAAAAGTAGCTTCACATAGTGGTTTTGTGAAGATATCTGATAGTTGTTGATCTGTTGGGACAAAATGTAATTCCACTGTACCTTCCATCACATGTTCCCTTATGAAATGGTACCTAATGCTGATGTGCTTTGTCATTGAGTGTTGAACTGGATTACCTATCATAGCAATAGCACTTTGATTATCACAGTAAATGGGTATTTTAGAAAATTCTAACCCATAGTCCAGTAGCTGATTTTTCATCCAAAGAATCTGTGCACAACAGCTTCCTGCAACAATATATTCTGCTTCCGCAATTGATGTGGAAATTGATTTTTGTTTCTTGCTAAACCAAGAAACCAATCTGTCTCCAAGAAATTGGCAGCTTCCACTAGTGCTTTTCCTGTCTATTTTGCATCCTGCAAAATCTGCATCTAAGTAACCTATTAGCTTAAAATCTGATTCCCTAGGATACCACAATCCTAGATTAGCTGTACCCTTGAGATACTTGAAAATTCTTTTCACAGCTCTTAGATGAGGTTCTCTTGGATCAGCCTGAAATCTTGCACAAGCACAGGTAGCATACATGATATCAGGTCTACTTGCAGTTAAATAGAGTAAAGAGCCAATCATACCTCTTTAGTTAGTAATATCTACTGATGCTCCAGTATCTTTATCTAACTTGGTTGCAGTGGTCATGGGAGTGGATGCAGTTGAACAATCTTGCATTCCAAATTTCTTGAGTAAATTTCTGGTGTACCTGGATTGATTTATGAAGGTACCTTCTTCATTTTGCTTGACTTGAAGTCCCAGAAAATAGCTAAGTTCTCTCATCATACTCATTTGATATCTTGACTGCATTAGCTTTGCAAACCTTTCACAGAGTTTGGCATTTGTAGAATCAAAGATGATATCATCAACATATATTTGTACCAAAAGTAAGTCCTTTCCATGGTTGAGGTAGAACATTGTTTTATCAATTGTGCCTCTGTTAAATCCACTTTCCAAAAGAAATTGAGCTAAAGTCTTGTTAGATATATTTGTGATGTCATGTCTAATAATGATTTGTGTTTAGTTTTCAGATCTTAACTAACAGGATAAATCAGGACTTAACTGGAAATCAATACTTATACTGAAGTCAGAACTTAAGATATCAGAACTTAAGTTATCAGATTTTAAGATATCAGAAGATATTTATCAGGAGATAATATCAGGACTTAAGAAGACTTTCAGATGAGGAAGACGACTGATTGAAGGAAAAGAAGATCAAAACAAACACAAGAAGAGATATGCATGAAGAAGAATTCTATGAAGAATAGGTTACTTGGAAGAAAAGATAACTAATTGATATATTTTAGGATGCAGACTTATGTTCGATATCAATTAGAAGATTATCTTGTAACTGTGTGTCTATATAAATACAGCATAGGGTTTACACTATAAGTGTTATCTTAATCGAGAATATTATTCATTGTAACCCTTGCAGCTCTCGTGATATTTGTTCATCACTGAGAGAGAATTGTTCCATTGTAATACTGTTTCATTAATAATATTATTTTATGTTTCATACTTGTGTTCTTAATTCGATTTGATTGTACTTGACACTGTATTCAACCCCCTTTTACAGTGTGTGTGACCTAACAAGTGGTATCAGAGCAATCTGTTAACACATATACAGTAAAGATAAAAAACAATCATGTCAGAAGTAGAACAAACTTCAACCAAGCCCACCAAAACTGAAGAAACTCCAAAGACTCAAATCCATAATCGATATGAGACTATTAGGGTTCCCATACTGAAACCTTCTGAATATCCCATATGGAAAGTGAGGATGACTATGTTTCTGGAAGCTACAGATCCAGAATACCTTGACATAATTAATGAAGCTCCACATAAGTTAACCAAGCTCTCTGTTGTAGTTGCAGATCAGCCAGCACAGACTGTACCAAAGGAGAAAAGTGAATATACAGCTAAAGATATCTCATCTATTGCCAAGGATGCAAAGGTAAGACATTTGCTGCATAGTGCCATTGATAATGTCATATCAAATAGGGTAATTAACTGCAAGACTGCAAAGGAGATATGGGATGCTTTGGAGACAAGATGCCAGGGAACTGATTCAATTAAGAAGAACAGGAGGACTATACTTACGCAAGAGTATGAGCACTTTGACTCAAAACCTGATGAGTCATTAACTGGTTTATATGATAGATTTGTCAAACTCTTGAATGATCTGTCACTGGTGGATAAGGAATATGATCTTGAAGATACTAATCTTAAATTCCTTTTAGCTCTTCCTGAAAGTTGGGATTTGAAGGCAACTACTATAAGAGACAACTATGCTCTTGATGAAACTACTCTTGATGAAATTTATGGTATGCTCAAAACTCATGAACTTGAGATGGATCAAAGAAGCAAAATGTAATATCCGGGATATATCGTGTAATTATTTTACTATTAAATAATTATTATATGTGTCCAGTATCTATTCTGTGAATTAATTGTTAAATGTTATCTGTATTTGGATAATTATCCCGAAAACCGATAACGTTTGGATCAGTTTTTATAAATAAACGTACCGTTTTATATCCGGAATGATCCAACGGGATACTAATTTTCCGTAAATATAAATAGCCTTTACCCGTATTTTATTTCGTATCAAAATCATTTGCAGACAGATAATTATATAATTTTCAGAGAAAAACCCTAATTTCATAAACTGTTCTAAGAATCAAACAAGCTTTTGAAGGTGTTATTGAATTCAGTTTGGAAAGCTCGAGTAACCAATCTGAAGGTCTTGAAGAGCTCTACCAGATTCTGTAATCCATACACCTGCAAAAATCAAGGTTATTTTTCTATAATTTTATTTATTTTCGAATTATTTTGATTAAATATATGAATTTTTGTTCGGATGATTGTTTGTATGATTTAATGATTGCATGTTATAGAGCTTGTTTTCCTGATGATTTTGATATATTATACGTCTGATTTGGAGTCCAATAACATGTTCAAATTTGAGTTTGATTTTCGAATTTTAAAATTAGGGTTTATAACCCGTATGAATGTTCTTAATTGAAATTTGGGGGTTTCTTATTCTGGAATAGATAGATGTGGTGGTATAGTGGATTGTGTTCTCTGTGAAATTTGCAATCCAGTCGTATAAGTTTCATGAATCAACGAGGTCTGTAGAGAAGGGAGTTGTGTTTTGAATATTTTTGAAGTTCGCCGGAAACTGGCAAACTTCACGGCCAAAGTCCGGCCAACTCAGGGATGATTAGAACGATTTGTTGGCATGGTTGTGTTCCTGATAAAGTATAGATGTGATCTAGAGGTGTTGGTGGGGTGAGGACGCCGGGAACGTGTTCTCCGGCCACCCCTGCATTTTTCCGGCGACGGGGGTGTAAAAATTGCAGTTTGGTCCCTAGACTTTTGGGGACGATACAGTTAGGTCCCTGAAGTTTCCAGACTTTGCAAATTTAGGATTCCTGTTTTAAAAATGTTTAAAAATCATATTTCCAATTTATTTTTATTAGAAAAATTCGTTTTTAATTTCTGAAAATTCTAAAAACTATTATTTTAATTCCGAAAATTATTTTTAATTCAAAAATAAATCTGAATTATTTAGTTAATTAATTTCAGTTAATTTTTAATTGATTAATTGGTCAATTAATTCAAAAATTAATTGATTAATTGATTTAATTAATTATTAATTGATTTTAATTAATTATTTGATTAGATTTAATTATTTAAAAATGATTTAAAAATTCTGAAAAATAGTTTCGAGCTTAAAAATATTATTTTAAATTATTTCCAAGGCTCGATAATTATTATAAAATTGTTTCGAAGCCAGAATTGGCTAACCGAACCCTGTTTATTAACCCGAAATTGATCCAACGACCCGTTTTAATTCCGAAACTTCTTTATAAATGATATGTCATTGATTATGTGACGTATGTGATTTGTTGGTTGACTGTCGGTCTCTATATTCGATGTGTACTTGTTTATTGCATAACTTTCAATTCGTTAATCGGGTTTGGGTGAAACGAAGGGTAGATAGAAGTATGTGTTGAATAGAATCGTATGAGTTGATTATTGATAGATGCTTATGATATGTGAGCAGAAGAGGCAAAACCTAGGAAAGGGAAACAGGTAGTTGAGGAGTAAGGCGGTTGAGATTGGAAGCGAGTACAGTGTAGTAAGCTAACACCAGGCAAGTGTTCTGAACTTTCTCGAGATATTGTAGTGATTGATAGTCCTGTTCTAAATTGCAAGTGCTTTGAAGCACTAAAACCCAAACCCTGATTCCAGTTTTGATCTTGAGCCGTAAACCTTATTCTTTCTAAGCCATTGATTATTGCATACCCGAATACGAACCTCAAGCACACGATACTACTCCACAAATACATACAAACTAAATACCGAACACTGAATCGAATTACCTACACACTCAAACCATTGTATCCTATGCTTTGAAAGGCAAAATCCTTGAAACCTTAAAATACTGATTCCTTTGTTATCCAATTCTTTCATTACCCAACAACAAAGCTTTGAAAATGCCATATTGATCCTCATGAACACGGAAACCATTTCATTATGAAATATCAAATGTTGTTAATGATCCTGTTTATTGTTTATTATTGCTTATTCTGTTATTATGTTAGAATTGGATTGTTTTTATAAAATTGTGGACCAGATTCGTGGTCAGACCATATAATGGTCAAGTTAGGCCAATGTGTGCCTTGGATCCAGTAGTTAGAGCAGTGTTGTGTGCTTTGCTCGGGGTTAGTGTGTGACTGATCAGCAGCCTAACCTTAGTTTTTAAAATGAAAGTATGAGGTCCAATTCTAAATCATAATTCATTGTTCACTTGATATCGTAACAATTTTCACCTGATGATCATTATTCTCAGTTTTATCATTGTGACTTGCTGAGCTAGTTAGCTCATTTGTGCGATGTTGTTTATGTTCTTTTCCAGTTAAGAAGGAACAGGTTGGTAACGAGGATCCCCAGTCCAGCACGAGAGCTAGGGGTTCAGGTTGATCGAGCTGAGCTAGTAGGCTTCTTTTGGGATAATATAAGTTTGTAAAAGTTTGTAATAATATTTAATACTCAGTTCTGAGTTTGGATAGTTGGGGTTTGAACGGTTTGTAATATAAGTGTGTGTTCGGCTTGTGTGCATACTTTAACCTGTTGCGGTCCGTGGTAGTTGGTAAGTAGGGTCACTGCATATTATTATTATCTTTATTATTGTTATAAGCAGGTTATAAGTAAGGTGTGTGTGTGGACCCCAAACTTTTGACCCGGATTTGGAGGGCGCCACAGGTTTGGTATCAGAGCTACAGGTTATAAGTCACGGACACAAGCCTAGGTTGACGGGAATGGGTAGAGGGTTAGGATTAGAAGTAAGGAATAGAATGATAGAATGTCGAGAGGTTGAGTGTTACGGTATAACCGGTATTAGTATAATTCGCGTCGTGGTTCGAGATTCTTATATTGTGATATGATTTCAGATAGCAGCGATGACCGACTCTTTTTTTCCCGTATCAGCTGATCACTCAGAGCCTTCAGTTGGAGCGCCATCATCGGATCCACGTCCTGTTATTCCACCAGCATTGGCTATTCTACCTCCACCTGTGTTGCAGCCCGTACCACGGCAGGCTATTCCACCCCCAGGCATGAGGCCCCCTTTTAGAGGACCCCCACCTGCTGATTCAGGCTTTACTGGTCATTCAGTCATAGGAGTACCTTTCCTGTTCTCTTCCTATCCTATCCCATATCATCAGTTTGAGGCCAGCCTTATGGAGCAGCGGTTCCTTCAGGGTCAGATTCAGGAGTTACTACATATTATGCGTACCAGAGAGGTTGGGAGTGGTGAGAGGCGACTCAGAGAGAGGCTACAGCCGTTTCGTAGGACAGCTGCAGTGAGGATTGCTGAGGCTACACATGAGGACATCACCCCTAATTTCTTAGTGGAGTGGGCTAAGTGGGTTCTAGAAGAGCTTGAGGAGATTGGAGGTCCAGACCTGCCATGAGTCAGAGATCCAGAGATAGAGATGCTGAGCAGTGTTGTTATGGTTATATAGTATCTACAGTAGTGTGTAGTGTGTATCAGTAAGCTTTTGAGTTATATTTACAGACTAGCTATGTTGACTAGTGAGTAGGTTGTTGTACCCTTTTGCTTTTACTTTCGAAGCGTCTTTACGCTTGTACTACCCAAAACTTTTGATCTATATATATCAGTACTTTTTTCTTTCCATTACTGTCATTTCCTTTATTGCACCTGTTTTACTTTACCTTATTTATTGCACCAGTTATACCCTGTGATACCAGGTACCCTATTTTTCATAACTGTTTATATTCTGTAAAAAAGCATGCAATTTACTTAGTTACAACTGTTTTCAAACAGAGATATTTTTGTTTTACAAAACTTTTCTTTTATGCAAAAGATTTGATTCAAAAGCTAAATAAGTTGTTTGATTCTTTACAGAAAATGCCTCCCAGAAGAAATACCCGCACCAACACCCAGAATGAAGAAACCAACAACAACAACAATAACAACCAAGACGATACAATCCCAAATGTGAACCCAGGACCCATAGTCCCAGCAATAGCCCAGATTCTTCAAATCTTGGCCCAAAAAGCAGTTCACCTGGCACAACAACAATAAAGACAGACCAATCCCCAGGTAACTTTTAAAACTTTTCAGGCAATAAACCCACCAGAATTCAAGGGATCCCTAGAGCCGATCGAAGCAAATGTTTGGTTAAAGGAAATAGAGAAGGCATTTACCTTAGTGAAAGTAAAGGAAAAACAGAAGGTTGAGTTTGCAAGTTACTATCTGAAGAATGAGGCCACCTATTGGTGGGAGATGGTGAAGACATTGGAAGGTACATATGTTATTACTTGGGAGAGGTTTAAGGAATTGTTTTTAGAAAAGTATTTTCCTCAGTTTGTCCAAGATCAAATGGAGATGAAGTTTTTAGAATTAAAGCAAGGGAACATGTCGGTAACAGATTATGAGGGTAAGTTTGAGGAATTGTCAAGGTATGTGCCGTCATATGTGGATACTGATAGGAAGAAGGCTAAAAGATTCCAGCAAGGTTTGAAACCATGGATCAGAGGGTAGGTAGCCATTTTTGAATTGGATACCTATGCAGGAGTGGTACAGAAGGCTATGATCGCAGAGACAGAGAGTGAGATGTTCCAGAAGGAAAAGGAAAGCAAGAAAAGGAAATTTGAAGGGAATGAGGGCCAGTCACAACCAGGAAAGTTTCCAAATTTTAAGAAGGGCAAGTTTCAGCCAGGGAAGAATTTTAATTTCAGGAGACAAAATGCAAGCGACGGAGGCCAGGGCAACCGTCCAGTTAATGTGAATCAGCCAAATCAGTTAAGACTAACTTTTCCAGATTATCAAGTTTATGGAATGAAGCATGGAGGAGTTTGTAATAAGTTGAATATGGTATATTTCAAATACAACCAGAAAGGGCACTATTCGAGGGAGTGCCGAAATTAGCCAGCAAGAGAGCCAGCAAATAAGGATCAGTCTATCCGGAATCCAGCAGCGAAGGTTCCAGCCATTGGATTTATGTGCTTTAAATGTGGGAAACCAGGACATATAGCCAGGGATTGCAAGACACCAGCCCTAGTCAGTAATGCATTGAGGATTATGGGATCTACCCCAGCAGTGAATGAGACTTCAAGGGATAGAGTTTTTGACATGTCTGTGAAAGATGCTATCCAGGATACGGATGTCGTGGCACGTACGCTTAATGTGAATTTTTTATGTGCCAAAGTGTTAATAGATTCGGGAGCAACTCGATCGTTTGTTTCACAAGATTTTGTTAGTAAGTTAAATTATCCAGTGGAGTATTTAAATGAAATAATGACTGTGGAATTAGCAAATCAAGAACGTATATCTGTTAATCAATTTTGTGGGGATTGTGAGATTGAGATCTCTGGTAGTAAATTTTGTGTAGATTTGATACCATTTAAGTTAGGAGAATTTGACGTTATATTAGGGATGGATTGGTTATCTAAGCATGATGCCCAGATAGATTGTCGAAATAAGAAGGTAATGGTGAAGACGCCAGATGAAAGGATAGTAATGTTCAAGGGACAGAAGCAAGTAAAGAAGTTCTTAACAATGATTCAAGCTAAGAAGTTATTACGGCAAGGATGCGAGCATTTCGTAGCATATGTGATCGACAAAAGTCAGGAACCAGCAAAACTTGAAGACATTCCAGTAGTAAATGAATTTCCAGACGTGTTTCCCGATGAATTACCAGGACTTCTCCAGATAGAGAAATTGAATTTGTGATCGACTTAGCACCTGGAACAGAACCAGTATCCAAGGCCCCGTATAGAATGGCGCCCGTTGAGATGAAAGAGTTAGCAAAGCAATTGCAAGAGCTGTTAGAGAAAGATGTAATCAGACCCAGTATGTCCCCGTGGGGAGCACCGGTATTATTTGTCAAGAAGAAAGATGGAAGCATGAGACTGTGCATCGACTATAGAGAACTCAATAAGCTTACAATCAAGAACAAGTATCTGTTACCTAGAATCGACGACTTGTTTGACCAATTGAAGGGAGCCAAGTATTTCTCCAAAATTGATTTAAGATCGGGATATCATCAACTGAACATCAAGCCAGAAGATATACCAAAGACAGCTTTCCGAACAAGGTACGGACATTATGAATTTTTAGTAATGTCTTTTGGATTGACCAATGCCCCGGCAGCATTTATGGACCTGATGAACAGAATTTTCAAGGAATATTTGGACAAGTTCGTTATTGTATTTATAGACGATATTTTGATCTATTCAAAGACGGAAGAGGATCATGCGGAACATTTAAGAACAACTTTGGAAATTTTAAAGAAAAAGAAGTTATATGCTAAATTCTCGAAGTGTGAGTTTTGGCTACAGGAAGTTCAGTTCTTAGGACACATAGTTAGTAATGAAGGGATCAAAGTGGACCCGGCAAAGATCGAGGCAATTACAAATTGGGAGAGACCGAGAACACCCACTGAGGTAAGAAGTTTCTTGGGATTGGCAGGATATTATCGACGATTCATTCAGAATTTCTCAAGGATTGCAACACCATTAACAAAGCTTACACGAAAGAATGAAAAGTTTATATGGAACGATAAGTGCGAAGAGAGTTTTCAAGAGTTGAAGCGAAGATTAATCACGGCACCTGTTTTGTCACTTCCAGACGATCAAGGGAATTTTGTAATTTATAGCGATGCTTCTCATAAAGGATTAGGATGTGTTCTTATACAGCATGACCAAGTGATTGCGTATGCATCAAGGCAATTGAAACCACACGAACAGAAGTATCCTACTCATTATTTTGAGCTAGTAGCTATAGTGTTTGCTTTGAAGATTTGGAGACATTACTTGTATGGAGAGAAGTGTGAGATTTATATGGATAATAAAAGTTTGAAGTATATATTCACCCAGAAGGAACTTAATATGAGGCAAAGGAGATGGTTAGAATTGATCAAAGATTATGATTGCTCGATTAATTATCATCCCGGTAAAGCGAACCTTGTAGCGGACGCGTTAAGTCGAAAGGTTATCAGTACCTGAAGAGATATATAAGGAATTTCAGAGATTGGAATTGGAGATTAGAGTTTGCAAGCCTGAAGAAGCAAAAGTGTACAATATGACTTTCCAACCGGAGTTGCTGGAGAAAATAAAGAAAGGTCAGGAAGATGTAACGGATCAAGATATAAATTGTTTGGTAGGTGAAGAGTTATGCACGCAAAAGGATGATCAAGGTATTCTGAGGTTTTCATCTAGAATTTGGATTCCACCAGTGACGGAGCTGAAAAATGAAATTTTACAAGAGGCACATAGTTCAAGATATTCCATCCATCCAGGGAGTACCAAAATGTACAGAGATTTAAAGAAGAATTATTGGTGGCCAGACATGAAGAGGGAAATTGCGGAATGGGTTAACAAATGTTATACCTGTCAGAGAGTTAAAGTAGAGCATCAAAGACCAGGTGGATTGTTACAGCCACTGGAGATTCTAGAGTGGAAGTGAAAACATATTGCCATGGATTTTATAGTTGGATTACGAAGGACAAGGGCTAATCATGATGCCATTTGGGTTATAGTGGATAGACATACCAAGTCAGCTCATTTTCTACCTATAAATGAAAGATTTTCGCTTGACAAGTTAGTCCATATGTACCTGAAGGAAATCGTAGTTCATCATGGAGTTCCTGTGTCTATCGTATCTGATCGAGATCCAAGATTTAACTCGAGATTTTGGAAGAGTTTTCAAGAATGATTGGGAACAAGACTAAATATGAGTACAGCCTATCACCCCCACACGGACGACCAAAGTGAATGAACGATCCAGACAATCGAGGACATGTTACGCGTTTGTTCTATTGATTTCAAAGGAAATTGGGACGAGCATTTACCCCTGGTAGAGTTTGCTTATAACAACAGTTATCACGCTAGTATTGGTATGCCACCCTATGTAGCCCTTTATGGACGCAAATGCAGATCTCCAGTATATTGGGATGAAGTAGGAGAACACAAGATACTTGGACCTGAACTGGTACAGCAGACAAAGGAAGTTGCTGAAATTATCCAGAAGAGATTGATAGTCGCACAAGATCGTCAGAGAAAATTCGCAGACCAGTCAAGGAAAGACATGGAATTTGAAGAAGGAATCTTGGTATTACTGAAAGTATCACCGTGGAAAGGACTAACAAGATTTGGGAAGAAAGGGAAGTTAAGTCCAAGATATGTCGGACCTTTTGAGATCCTAAAGCGCGTTGGCAAAGTAGCTTACGAGTTGGCGTTACCTCCGCACATGGAGCACATTCACAATGTTTTTCACGTATCAATGCTTAAGAAATATAATCCAGACTCCAGGCATGTAATAGAATATGAGCCAATAGAGCTTCAGGCGGATTTTCATATGTAGAAAGTCCGATAGAGATTCTAGAGGAGAGAGAAAAAATATTAAGAAATAAAGTGGTAAAGTTAGTAAGAGTTTTGTGGAGAAACCCAAAGGTTGAAGAGTCAACCTGGGAGTTAGAAAGTGATATGAGAGAAAAGTAACCTCATTTATTTTCTTAGAAGATTCTGAGGACAGAATCCTTTTAAGGGGGAAGGATGTAATATCCGGGATATATCGTGTAATTATTTTGCTATTAAATAATTATTATATGTGTCCAGTATCTATTCTGTGAATTAATTATTAAGTGTTATCTGTATTTGGATAATTATCCCGAAACCGATACCGTTTGGATCAGTTTTTATAAATATACGTATCGTTTTATATCCGGAATGATCCAACGGGATACTAATTTTCCGTAAATATAAGTAGCCTTTACCCGTATTTTATTTCGTATCAAAATCATTTGCAGACAGATAATTATATAATTTTCAGAGAAAAACCCTAATTTCATAAACTGTTCTAAGAATCAAACAAGCTTTTGAAGGTGTTATTGAATTTGGTTTGGAAAGCTCGAGTAACCAATCTGAAGGTCTTGAAGAGCTCTACCAGATTCTGTAATCCATACACTTGTAGAAATCAAGGTTATTTTTTTATAATTTTATTTATTTTCGAATTATTTTGATTAAAAATATGAATTTTTGTTCAGATGATTATTTGTATGATTTAATGATTGCATGTTATAGAGCTTATTTTCCTGATGATTTTGATATATTATACGTCTGATTTGGAGTCCAATAACATGTTCAAATTTGAGTTTGATTTTCGAATTTTAAAATTAGGGTTTATAACCCGTATGAATGTTCTTAATTGAAATTTGGGGGTTTCTTATTCTGGAATAGATAGATGTGGTGGTATAGTGGATTGTGTTCTCTGTGAAATTTGCAATTCAGTCGTATAAGTTTCATGAATCAACGAGGTTTGTAGAGAAGGGAGTTGTGTTTTGCATATTTTCGAAGTTCGCCGGAAACTGGCAAACTTCACGGCCAAATTCCGGCCAACTCAGGGATGATTAAAACGATTTGTTGGCATGGTTGTGTTCCTGGTAAAGTATAGATGTGATCTGGAGGTGTTGGTGGGGTGAGGACGCCGGGAACGTGTTCTCCGACCACCCCTGCATTTTTCCGGCGACGGGGGTGTAAAAATTGCAGTTTAGTCCCTGGACTTTTGGGGACGATACAGTTAGGTTCCTGAAGTTTCCAGACTTTGCAAATTTAGGATTCCTGTTTTAAAAATGTTTAAAAATGTTTAAAAATCATATTTTCTATTTATTTTTATTAGAAAAATTCGTTTTTAATTTCTGAAAATTCTAAAAACTATTATTTTAATTCCGAAAATTATTTTTAATTCAAAAATAAATCTGAATATTTAGTTAATTAATTTTAGTTAATTTTTAATTGATTAATTGGTCAATTAATTCGAAAATTAATTGATTAATTGATTTAATTAATTATTAATCGATTTTAATTAATTATTTAATTAGATTTAATTATTTTAAAATGATTTAAAAATTCCGAAAAATAGTTTCGAGCTTAAAAATATTATTCTAAATTATTTCCAAGGCTCGATAATTATTATAAAATTGTTTCGAAGCCAGAATTGACTAACCGAACCATGTTTATTAACCCGAAATTGATCCAACGACCGGTTTTAATTTCGAAAAATGTTTTAAAAATCATTTTAAATACCAGAAAGCCTATTTATGACCCGAAACTTCTTTATAAATGATATGTCATTGATTATGTGACGTATTATGTGTTATATGTGATTTGTTGATTGACTGTCGGTCTCTATATTCGATGTGTACTTGTTTATTGCATAACTTTCAATTCGTTAATCGGGTTTGGGTGAAACGAATGGTAGATAGAAGTATGTGTTGAATAGAATCGTATGAGTTGATTATTGATAGATGCTTATGATATGTGAGCAGAAGAGGCAAAACGTAGGAAAGGGAAACAGGTAGTTGAGGAGTAAGGCGGTTGAGATTGGAAGCGAGTACAGTGTAGTAAGCTAACACCAGGCAAGTGTTCTGAACTTTCTCGAGATATTGTAGTGATTGATTGTCCTATTCTAAATTGCAAGTGCTTTGAAGCAATAAAACCCAAACCCTGATTCCAGTTTTGATCTTGAGCCGTAAACCTTATTCTTTCTAAGCCATTGATTATTGCATACCCGAATACGAACCTCAAGGTCCAATTCTAAATCATAATTCATTGTTCACTTCATATCGTAACCATTTTCACCTGATGATCATTATTCTCAGTTTTGTCATTGTGACTTGCTGAGCTAGTTAGCTCATTTGTGCGATGTTGTTTATGTTCTTTTCCAGTTAAGAAGGAACAGGTTGGTAACGAGGATCCCCAGTCCAGCGCGAGAGCTAGGGGTTCAGGTTGATCGAGCTGAGCTAGTAGGATTCTTTTGGGATAATATAAGTTTGTAAAAGTTTGTAATAATATTTAATACTCAGTTCTGAGTTTGGATAGTTGGGGTTTGAACGGTTTGTAATATAAGTGTGTGTTGGCTTATGTGCATACTTTAACCTGTTGCGGTCCGTGGTAATTGGTAAGTAGGGTCACTGCATATTATTATTATCTTTATTATTGTTATAAGCAGGTTATAAATAAGGTGTGTGTGGACCCCAAACTTCTGACCCGGGTTTGGAGGGCGTCACAGGTTTGGTATCAGAGCTACAGATTATAAGTCACTGACACAAGCCTAGGTTAACGGGAATGGGTAGAGGGTTAGGATTAGAAGTAAGGAATAGAATGATAGAACGTCGAGAGGTTGAGTGTTACGGTATAACTGGTATTAGTATAATTCGCGTCGTGGTTCGAGATTCTTATATTGCGATATAATTTCAGATAGCAGTGATGGCCGATTCTTTTATTCCCGGATCAGCTGATCACTCAGAGCCTTCAGTTGGAGCGCCATCATCGGATCCACGTCCTGTTATTCCACCAGCATTGGCTATTCTACCTCCACCTGTGTTGCAGCCCGTACCACTACAGGCTATTCCACCCTCAGGCATGAGGCCCCCTGTTAGAGGACCTCCACCTGCTAATTCAGGCTTTACTTGTCATTCAGTCACAGGAGTACCTTTCCAGTTCTCTTCCTATCCTGTCCCATATCATCAGTTTGAGGCCTGCCTTATGGAGCAGCGGTTCCTTCAGGGTCAGATTCAGGAGTTACTACATATTATGCGTACCAGAGAGGTTGGGAGTGGTGAGAGGCGACTCAGAGAGAGGCTACAGGCGTTTCGTAGGACAGCTGCAGTGAGGATTGCTGAGGCTACACATGAGGACATCACCCCTGATTTCTTAGTGGAGTGGGCTAAGTGGGTTCTAGATGTTAGGAATATGTGTATTAGTTTGATGATAAGTTATACAAAACACTTAAGTAGAAATCTAGTGTTTGTAGCCTCAACGGATAAGACCATCTTGGCTATCCGTTGTAGGAGTAGCTTTACTTAGCAATAAGTTTAGTATTGTAGCACATTTTATTCTCTGGATTCAAGTTGTAATTCTTAGATGTTGTAGGAAATTATCAGTCATGTTGACTACTAGTGGATATGCAAATAGGAGGGCTAATTGTAAATATTTCATGCCTTGTAATTTTGTATAAGTGAAGAAGTATCAACTGATATTGAAGACCTTCAACGGATAAGAAACAAAGCTTCAACGGATGTCTCCAAAGCTTCAACGGATAATATCCATCAACAGATAAGTGCTTCAACGGATAAAGACTTCAACTGATAATGCATCAACGGATAAAGCTTCAACGGATAAAGCCTCAATGGATAAGGCATCAACGGATGAAAGCTTGAATGGATGTTTAGTTTATTAGCAGTTGATAGTGACAATTCATAAGCTGACAGAGGCACTTGGGTTGACAGAGACAAACTGGAATGTGGAAGCCTCTAGGAGGAATCAAGAAAATGCAGCATTTCCATTCTGGTGCAAATAAGGAAGTATTCAAAGATTAACAGCTAAGCCTAAATTGCATTGGATAGAGAAATGAAGAAGAAACATGTGAAGAGCCTTTTTAATTATATTTTACTGGTTTGTCTTCATTTGTAAACTTGGTGATATATAAACCAAGTAGCAGCTAGTAATTAGATGGTGAATTTTCCAGAGCTGTTTAGAAAAATCATCTAGTTTGTACTAGGAAGCAGCTGTGATTTAATTCTTTGAATCACAGATTTTCTGAAATAACACATCTCTGGTGGAACAACAAATCCACCAGAAAAGTTTTTAAGTTCTTTGTGTTCTTTACATTTGTGCTTGAATATATATCTGTCTGTATTAGCTTCAAGCCATTCACACACATTTGCTCACTAAAATACTTAGCCTTAGAAACTACTCAAAACTTGAAAAAATTTTGAGATTTACATTCAACCCCCCTTCTGTAAATCTCATTGTTAGTCCACTGGGAATAACAATTGGTATCAGAGCAAGCTCTTAACATACAAAGAGTTTAAAGATCTATTCTGCTAACATCATGAGTAAGAAGAATATTGGTGTAAAGATTCCAATCGTGGAAAAAGATAACTATCATCACTGGAAAGTGAAGATACATTTACATCTTCTCTCTCAAGATGAAAGCTACATCAACTGCATTGAAAATGGTCCTCACATCCCTCACAAGGTGGCCACAGCTGCTACTACAATAGTTGCTATTGGACAGTCTATTCCCAAGCCAAAAGCAGAATGGACTATTGAAGATATTGAAGAGGTTCACAAGGACAAGAAAGCCATGAACATTCTGTTTAATGGCCTAGATCAAGATATGTTTGACAATGTCATTAACAGCCAAACTGCTAAGGAAATTTGGGATACTGTGTAGCTTATCTGTGAAGGCACTGAGCAAGTTAGAGAAAACAAGATGCAGCTTCTCATTCAACAGTATGAATATTTTCATTTTGAAGAAGGAGAATCATTGAATGATACCTTCAACAGATTTCAGAAACTGTTGAATGGATTGAAGCTGTATGGCAGAATGTACCAAGTCAAGGACTCCAATTTAAAATTTCTAAGGTCTCTACCAAAGGAATGGAAGCCTTTGACTGTTTCTCTAAGAAATTCTCAAGATTATAAGGACTTCACACTTGAAAGATTATATGGAATTTTGAAGACATATAAACTTGAGATGGAGCAAGATGAGCTGTTGGAAAAGGGAAAGAGAAAAGGAGGATCAATTGTACTTGTAGCTGATAGTGAGAAGGTTGAAACCAGGAATGAGGAGAAGACAATGCCAAGTCTCAAAATTGGCACAAGCAAATCAGAATCAAGCAAGGGTAAAGAGCAAGTAGCTGAGGATGAAAACAATTCCAGTCAGGATGACTCTGATGATGTTGATGAACATCTGGTTTTTCTGTCCAGGAGGTTTGCAAAGATGAAGTTCAGGAAAAATACAAAATTCACTAAGCCAAACAAAAACATGGTGGACAAATCCAAGTTCAAATGTTATAACTGTGGCATTAGTGGACACTTTGCAAGTGAGTGTAGGAAGCCAACCTCTGATAAGAAGAAATTTGAGCAAGTTGATTACAAAAAGAAGTATTTTGATTTGCTCAAACAAAAGGAAAGAGCTTTTCTCACTCAAGATGATTGGGCAGCAGATGGAGTCAATGAAGATGATGATATGGAATATGTCAACCTAGCCCTGATGGCTAATTCTGATAAAAATGAAACTAGTTCATCAAGCAACCAGGTAATTACTACTGATCTCTCTCAGCTTTCTAAAAATGAATGCAATGAAGCCATAATGATATGTCCAATGAATTATATCATTTGTGTGTTTCCCTTAAATCACTAGCTAAAGAAAATACTAGGATCAAAGAGAATAATGTGTTTTTAAGTGATAGGAATGCTGTGTTAGAGGATCAGGTAATTGAGCTTGAAAAGATTAAACTTAAATGCTTGACTGTTGAGAGTGAACTAGAAGAAGCTGTTAAGAAAGTAGAAATTCTTTCTAAACAGTTAGAAAGTGAGCTAGAGGTAATCAAGGCCTGGAAAACATCTAGGGATGTTAGTGTTCAGATTGCCAAGGTTCAGGGAATTGAATCATTCTGTGAGGATGCCTGGAAGAAAAACAAAAAGGAGTTAGAATTAATTGATGGATTGTCAACGGATGTGGAATCAACGGATGATGAAAGTTATCCGTTGAAGGAAGAAAAGGAGCATCCGTTGAAGGCTTATCAATTAAAACAGGCAAGTAATTTTAAAAATAAAAATCTCAATAAGAAGGATGATTCAACTTTCAAGAACTTTATCAAAGAAGGAGCTAGCACATCCAAAGATGCCAGTAAGGTGAATATAGGACACATGACTTTAGATCAGCTGAAAAATAGGCTTAAGTTGGATGAGGATAAGAAGGAAACTAAAAGAAAATCTAAAAGAAATTGGAAGGTAGGGATTAATAAACATAACAATTACACACCTGATATGTATGCTCCTAGAAAAAGCTGTGTGCATTGTAAAAGTGTTAATCACCTATCTGATAATTGAAAATCTGCTCCCATGCCTTCAAATCCCTCCATGCCTAACATGTCTATGTCACCTCTGCATGCTATGCCTGTTATGTCTCATCAGAATCCCCATGCACATTTTGCAAACATGCCATATATTAATAATCCTTATTTTACAGCATTTAGTATGCCTCAAATGCCATACAATATGCCTATGTGGAATAACATGTTTGCACAATCTATGCCTTATCAAATTCAATCAAATGTGCTAAATGATTCTGTGACTAATCCTACACTTCAACCAACCACATCTGAGATCAAGGTTGACCCAAAGTTACCTAAGTCAAAAGATGCAGGAGGAATGAAGTCTGGGAAAAAGACTAACAAGGCTGGACCTAAGGAAACTTGGGTACCAAAATCAACTTGATTGATTTTGTTGTGTGCAGGGAAAAAAAGAATCTATGGTACTTGGACAGTGGCTGTTCAAGACACATGACAGGAGATTTCACCCTGCTCACAGAGTTTAAGGAGAGAGCTGGCCCTAGCATAACCTTTGGAGATGACAACAAAGGATTCACTATGGGATATGGCTTGATTTCAAAAGAAAATGTCATCATTGATGAAGTTGCATTGGTTGATGGTCTCAAACACAACTTATTGAGCATCAATCAACTATGTGACAGAGGGAATACTTTTTCCTTCAATTCTGAAGCCTGTATTGTCACAAGTAAGAAGGACAATAAAGTGGTTCTAACTGGAGTTAGAAAAGGGAATGTGTACTTAGCTGACTTTAACTCTACAGATGCAGAATCTATTACTTGCCTTCTCAGCAAAGCAAGCTCAGTTGAAAGTTGGCTATGGCATAAGAAGCTGTCCCATTTGAATTTCAAGACAATGAATGATCTAGTCAAAAAGGACTTAGTTAGAGGAATGCCTCTAATAGAATTCACAAGGGATGGACTGTGTGATGCTTGTCAGAAAGGAAAGCAAAAGAAAGTATCATTCAGTAAGAAGCTTGAATCTGTAATTGATGAACCATTACAACTGCTACACATGGATCTCTTTGGACCAGTCAATGTATTGTTAATTTAAAGGAAAAGATATTGCCTAGTGATTGTAGATGATTTCTCAAAGTTTTCATGGGTTTATTTTCTTGGATCAAAGGATGAATCTAGTGAAATCATTATCAATCATATCAAGCAAGTCAACAATCATCCTGATTTCAAAGTTAGGAATATTAGGAGTGACAATGAAACTGAGTTCAAAAATTCAACCATGAAGTTGTTCTGTGAAGAAAATGGGATCATGCATGAGTTCTCAGCTCCAAGGACTCCACAACAAAATGGTGTGGTGGAAAGGAAGAACAGATCACTAATTGAAGCTGCAAGGACAATGCTTGAAGAGTCAAAACTCCCAACTTACTTTTGGACTGAGGCTGTTAACTGTGCATGTTACACTCAGAATATTTCTCTAATCAATCAGGCAAAAGGCATGACTCCCTATCAATTATTCAAGAGAAGAAAACCAACTTTAAACTTTCTGCATGTCTTTGGCTGTAAATGTTACATCTTAAGGAATCAATCTGATCACAAAGGGAAGTTTGATGCAAAGGTTGATGAAGGAATATTTGTTGGTTATTCTGCTGGAAAATCATATAGGGTCTACAATCTAAGAACCAACATTGTCATGGAATCTGTGCATGTTGTGTTTGATGATAAAAAGATTGATGGACTAACAGATGAGGGACATCATGAAGGACTCAAATTTGACAATATTGAGATATATTGTGATGATAGTGAAGATGAGAATGATGAAGAAGGCATCTCAAGAAGAATTCAAAATCTGCCTTTGGATAATGCACAGAATGCTGCATCCGTTGAAAGTCATAATTCAGCTTCCGGTGAAAGAAGCAATGCAGCATCCGTTGAAAGACAAAGTGCATCATCCGTTGAAGTTCATAATGAAGCATCCGTTGATCACAGTCTGTCAATGGATAATCAATTCACTTCATCAGTTGATAGAGCTCCCAATTCCTTTCAAAGGATCAGCAACTCAGGGGGAGTTTCAACCAATCAACATTCTATCTCACATCATGACAATACTGAGGCAACCTCATCTAGAGCTAATCTACCACCTCAAAGGAAATGGACCAAGAATCACCCTTTTGAACTGATCATTGGTGATGCTACATCTAAAGTGCAAACTAGAAGGGCTACTCAAGATGAATGTCTGTATATTAGCTTTCTATCACAGGAGGAACCTAAGAGAGTGGAAGAAGCTCTATTGGATCCAGATTGGATTTTAGCAATGCAAGAGGAGCTAAACCAATTTGAGAGGAACAAAGTATGGAAGCTGGTACCCAAGCCAAAGAACAAGAGTTCTATTGACACAAAATGGGTATTCAGAAACAAGATGGATGAAAATGGCATTGTCATAAGGAATAAAGCCAGATTGGTTGCTAAAGGCTATTCTCAACAAGAGGGAATAGATTTTGATGAAACATTTGCTCCAGTTGCCAGACTTAAAGCCATCAGAATCTTTCTAGCCTATGCAGCCCATGCCAATTTCAAAGTCTATCAAATGGATGTCAAGAGTGCATTTCTAAATGGGGAATTGGAGGAAGAAGTTTATGTAAGCCAACCTCCAGGATTTGAAGATCCAAACTTTCCAGACTATGTGTATTATCTGTTGAAAGCACTCTATGGACTAAAGTAAGCACCTAGAGCCTGGTATGAGACTTTGTCAAAATTCCTTCTAGATAATCACTTCACAAGAGGTACTGTTGACAAAACTCTCTTCTTTAGAAATGTTAATGGCTCTAAAATACTTGTTCAAATTTATTTATATGATATTATATTTGGATCTACAGATGATAAGCTTTGTAAAAAGTTTGCTAAGTTAATGCAAAGTAAATATGAAATGAGCATGATGGGAGAGCTAACTTATTTTCTTGGATTACAAGTTAAACAAGTTAGTGGTGGAATTTTCATTAGTCAAACTAAATATATTTATGATCTTTTAAAGAAGTTTGACTTAATGGACTGTTCATCTGCAAAAACTCCCATGGCCACTGCCACCAAGCTTGAATTAAACAAGGCTGAAAAGTCTGTGGACATTTCAAGTTATAGAGGCATGGTTGGTTTACTTTTATATTTAACTGCTAGTAGACCTGATATAATGTTTTCTACATGTCTCTGTGCTAGATTTCAAGCTGACCCTAAAGAATCTCACTTAGTGGCTATTAAAAGAATCTTCAGATATCTCAAAGGGACTCCAAATCTAGGAATTTGGTACCCTAGAGAGTCTGGTTTTGATCTAATTGGCTACTCAGATGCAGATTATGCAGGCTATAAAATAGACAGGAAAAGCACAACTGGCACCTGTCAATTTCTAGGGAACAAGCTTGTGTCATGGTTCAGCAAGAAGCAAAATTCTGTTTCTACATCAACATCTGAAGCTGAGTACATTGCCGCTGGTAGTTGTTGTGCACAGATAGTATGGATGAGGAATTAACTATTTGATTATGGACTAACTGTTGACAAAATTCCTATATTCTGTGACAACACAAGTGCCATTGCCATTACTGAAAATCCAGTGCAGCACTCAAGAACCAAGCACATTGACATCAAGTACCACTTCATTAGGGAACATGTGATGAAAGGTACAGTGGAACTTCATTTTGTTCCAAGTGAAAAGCAGATTGCAGACATATTTACCAAGCCACTTGATGAATCAACATTCACAAGATTAGTAAGTGAGCTAGGTATGCTTAATTATTCATAAATTTATGTCCTCTATATAATCTGCCTTGAAGCCTGAAATGAATTTGCTGCAAGAACAAAGTTGGCTTTGAGTAAGACTTATCCTATCAACGGATATTCCCTATCCGTTGAAAGCCAAAATTGTTCTATCAACGGATGTTCATTATCCGTTAAAGACAAATACATTTCTGGTAATTTTATCCCTCAACGGATAAAATAGTGTTGATCATCAACGGATAACTATTTACCTTATCCGTTAAAGTGTCACATCAGTTACTTTAAGTGAGTCACAGCCGTTGATTCTTTTACTTAACCGTTGATACAGATATACACTGTTGTATGTATTTGTATTAAAGGCAGTTTTCAGAATTTCTACAGTTTTCTTTATTCTTAAACGGCTGTAATTTGTTTAAAAGTATCATTTAATCATTTTATTTACGTTTTAATTCAAGAAAGTATAAAAGCCTATTGAATTCTTATTTTCACTTTACGCTTTCTTGCAATTTTTATTCTACTTCTCTCCCAAAATTCTCAAGTTTTTTCTCTGCAACCTCTACTCACAACAATGGCACCAGTAGTCAAAATTATGTCTCAATCTGGATTTGTTTATGAAAAGAATAATTTCGTAGCCTTGGTTGAAAAGAATGAAGCCCATTCTGATTATCACAAGATGATGGACTTCATCAAAAACTGCAAACTAAGCTATGCAATGCTGGAAGCCCCAACCATCTACTGTGAGGTGATTGAGGAGATTTGGACAACTGCAGAGTTCAACTCCACAGATATGACTATTGCCTTCTCTCTCAAAAGTAAGAATTATTGCATTAACTGTGATGATATACAGTCTTGCTTTAAGTTGCCTGAGAATAATGCAATGACACTATACACTGATAAAGATGTATCTGCTATGTTAGATTCCATAGGCTATGCTTTTGATTCTGCTAGTTTAGGTAGTATTAGAAGGAAGGGCCTTAGGAAAGAATGGAGTTTTCTTGGAGATGCCTTTATCAAGGTTTTCTCTGGGAAGATTAGCAATTTTGATGCCATAACTTCATCTCTTGTTAATGTGCTCTATATGCTAGTTTCTGATAGGTACTTTAATTTTAGCAACTGTGTCATGCTAGAATTAGGTTCCAGATTAGGTAACAAAGCTAATAGACCACATTACATCTACTAAGCTAGATTCTTTATGTTATTGGCTAACCATGTTGCTGAAGGATTGGTTATATCAAATGAGAACAATAAACTCAAATGCTGGGCACAAGAGAAAAGGGTCCTTGCAGACCTTTTGAGAATGAACCTCAACAGCCAGGTGCCATTGGTATATTTGCCAATCATGAATGCACCACAGGTAAGTGAGGTAAACACTTCTATAACTCCTACTGTTTCCAACCCCATTGTTTCTTTGCCTTCCAGTGTGGCAATGGAATCTGTGTCTTTGTCAAAACAGGTTCCTACCAAAGCCACCAAAACTAAAATTTCAAAACACAAGTCAAAGAAAACCACCTCTGTTGTTTCTCAAAAGACAATAGTTGTAACAACTACCATAAACCCTGAAGGGAGTGAACAGGGTGTGAGTGGTTAGGGGAGGGGTGAACATCAAGAAACCCCCCAGGATAAGGTGGGAGAGGTGAGTGGTACCCCAGCCAGCCAAGCCACAGTCTCTTAAAAGACTGTGGTGGTTCAAAAGGAGTCAAACACATCCCTAGTTGCATCCTCCCAAAAGGATGCAGCTATTGAAAATAGTCCCCAACTAGGGACACAGAACAAAAGAGGGAGGGACACTGAGGCTACACACTCACCAATCAAAGCCTTTTCAAGGAAGAAAAAGGCCAAGACTCTAGTTTCCACACAAGGGGCACACACAACACAGATACATCCACCTGTATCTTTGCCTTCTCAAATTCAGCTTGATGTGACTCCAGCAAATATGGAGTCAAAGCCCCATTCTCTCATAATAGAAACACATCCATCATCAAACTCTCCATCACTCTCTCTGGATGTGGATATGATATTCACATCACTTCCTGATTCTCCCTCATTAAAACTCAGGGAGGAGCCCCACTCAAAATCTGATGATCATCATCTTTTAGATGATTTGTTGGATCATCAGCCAATTCTTTCAGATATAGTTGAAGAATCTGTGTCACCTCACTTAAAATCAATTCACACAGATTCAACAATTATGTCACTTTCAATATCTACATCTTTTCCTTCTTCAACAGATATCTCTCATCCGTTGACAAGTGGTTGTTGTTCGACGGATACGCTTAACAACAGTTATCCGTTGATACCATCAGTTTCCACTTCGACGGATACTCCCTATCCGTTGATGGTCTCTACACATTTAACAGAAACACTTCCAACTGTAGAGGACATGGTTACTGTACAATCACTCTTAGGTTTGAGGGAAGGGAGTGATAATTTGAGTGAGAGGCTGGGTTGCTCCTAGGCAAAAGGAGAGGTTGAGAGTCATCATATGCATGTTATTTCTTCCAGCATGGCAAAAGTGAGTGAGGGGAGTGCCACCTTAGAAGGTGAGGGTGAGGGTGTGAGGGTGTGTGTGAGCCAGGGGGAGCCCCTGATGCAAGAAAATAGAGAAAATGAGAGAAAGGCAGGTACAGAAGCTATAAGGGTGGATCCAGCCATTGCTAGTGAGTCAATGATAGTGGATGATGCAGAAAAGGAAAGACAATTTCAGCAACATTACAAAGCTGTAATTGATAACATTTCCTTGGATGCTGACACTTTTACTCACCCTGTTCCAGCCTATCAATTATTGGCTGCTCAGGGCAATGTGGAGGCAGAACAGACTTTAAACATTGTACACACTTCAGAATCTCTTCTCAGAGACAAAGCTACTGTTAACAGGCTGCCTTCTCAAGCTGGTGAGCCATCTGAAGAATTTGGAGTAAATTCTAATGATGATGACTCTGATTCTTTGGATGAGAGCATGAACTTAGGGGGAGAAGTAGGCCCAAGTTCTGTTCCAGATCTACCTGATTGGGCATGGGCAAAGGCATCTACACCAGGAGAGTTTGGTGTAACTTTGGTCAGGCAAGTAATGACTATTCAGAAGGCCCTTCAGGAGACTACAGATGCTGGTACCAAGGCAATTCTTCAAGCTCATCTGGACTCTTTGCATCTCTTACAGTTGCAGAATTTCAAACAGAATCTAAGTGTGGATGAACTCAAGTAGGACATTGTTGATCTAAAATCCTACAATGCTGAGAAGTTGGATTCAGTCATGCCTTATGGTACTATGCAAGATTTGTTGGGGAGACTGAGGAAAACATCTGATGCTGACAAGAGGCTGGCCAGGTTGGAAGATATAGTTCAGATCATTGAAGACTCTATGGTCACCATTCTTCAGAATCAACAAACTCAGACAAATCTACTAATGCTGTTGGCAAAAGCACAAGGATTGACCCCTACCCTTGATGATAACAAAAAGGGGGAGAATAAAAGGGAAAGGGAAGGAGAGCCATCAACAACAGTTCAAATATCTCAAGTGCTAGTTCCTGCCATCACCACTTCTCCAACTATTCAAATCAAAGGAAAGTTTGATGGAATTGATCTAATCCAAATAGCAGCAGCTGAATTGCAAGTCAAAGAGCAAAGGAGGAAAATTGATGAAAAGATGCAACAAATTTTTGGTTCTACAACTTCTAAATCACAATCTGTGAAGCATAGCACAAAGGTGGAATCAATTATTATGGAGCTCAAGCCAGTAAGGAGGAATAAGGTTGGAGAGACTTCTGCCAAGAATATGAAACCTATGGTTCTCAAGCCCAACAACAGATCCAATAAGGACTCTACAAAGAATCCTCTAAGCCTTGCTCAGATGAAAGAAGTGGATTTTCCTCTTCCAAAGCCTGATGAAGACAAGGTTTCGGGTGGAAGTATCATAAAGCACAAAGAGACCATTAATGTGATTGTAAGGAGGAACATGGCTATTATCTTTAGAGAGGGAAAGAGCATTTGTGTGATGCAAGGACATCCCAAATTCCCAATATCCAAGAGGGAAGAAACCAGGAGGTTGAAGGAAGAAGCCAAAAGCTAAAGGCTTACAAAAGAGCACAAGCAAAGCTTGAAAAACAGCTAAAGTCAAGTCAAGCTGAAGAAAAGAAAGAAATTGAAGACAAAAGTGAAGATGAAGGTATGGGGACATGGTTGATAATGATATGGAAGAAAGAAGTAAGGAAAGAGAGGAATGACAGAAAGGGAACAGAAAGAAGGCCAATGCAAAGAGAAAGATGGTAGATGAGACTGAAGAAACCCAATTAAAATCCAAACCACTACCTTCTATTCCTGAACCCATTGTGCCTGACCCCTTCATAAACATTCATGGTGAAACAATCATTCCTAAGGAGGAACCAATTGATTGGGACACCATCAAATTGCCCACCTTCTTAACCTCTTCTCTACCATCAAAGAAGCAGAAAAGAAGAATCAAATCAACACCTTCTAAAACCTCAATCAAATTCACTCAGAAGCCTAAGCCTAAGCCACAAGCCTCTAAGGATGATTATGTTCACATTTGTGACATAAAAGAATTTTCAGACATTGAACTCTATCTGGATGAGCTGGAGGAAGTAAGGGGAATAGCTGCCTACAGACAACTACCAAAAAGACTAGCGTTCAAGTACAAAGGAAGTGGGGAAAGAACTTGGCCTCTCTACAGGATTCTGAATAAAGGCTACTCTACCTTGGTTAGAGTCTACTCAGCCATACAAAGGGATTCTGGCTTTACCAGGACTGCCAAGACTGAGATTCTCAACAAGATTGCCAACATAAGGAAAACTTGGTGGGAGCCCAATGCCTTGCCTAGAACATTACTCATTCAAGAAAGAGGAATTACAGTTCACAAATCACCTCATTGGTTGATGGAGTTCAGAGACAACAAAGGAGTCAGAAGATTTTTCAGACTTGAAGATCAGCTCAAGATTGCCAGTAATGAAACCCTCAAGGATATGCAATCTAAGTTGGACATCAATGAAGAAGATGAAGCTGAGTTCTACAGACAACTTCAACTTCAAATAGAGGAGAATGACAGGAGGCTAGGAAAGAAAACAAGGGATCAAAGCAAAAGAAATTAATCTGCTCAGGCTAAAGGAGCACCCTTGGAAATAATGTAATTCTTCAATTCCATCTCAGCATACACATTTTTGCAGCACTTTTGAATTTCTGCTTTATTACAGTTAATATATTTGTCAAGTGTTTTGTTATCATCAAGCTAAACCCAAATTTATGCCTACAGTTCTAGTAAACATAAATAGGGGGAGATTGTTAGGAATATGTGTATTAGTTTGATGATAAGTTATACAAAACACTTAAGTAGAAATCTAGTGTTTGTAGCCTCAACGGATAAGACCATCTTGGCTATCCGTTGAAAGAGTAGCTTTACTTAGCAATAAGTTTAGTATTGTAGCACATTTCATTCTCTGGATTCAAGTTGTAATTCTTAGATGTTGTAGGAAATTATCAGTCATGTTGACTACTAGTGGATATGCAAATAGGAGGGCTAATTGTAAATATTTCATGCCTTGTAATTTTGTATAAGTGAAGAAGTATCAACTGATATTGAAGACCTTCAACGGATAAGAAACAAAGCTTCAACGGATGTCTCTAAAGCTTCAACGGATAATATCCATCAACGGATAAGTGCTTCAACGGATAGAGACTTCAACTGATAATGCATCAACGGATAAAGCTTCAACGGATAAAGCCTTAACGGATAAGGCATCAACGGATGAAAGCTTGAACGGATGCTTAGTTCATTAACAGTTGATAGTGACAATTCATAAGCTGATAGAGGCACATGGGTTGACAGAGATAAACTGGAATGTGGAAGCCTCTAGGAGGAATCAAGAAAATGCAGCATTTCCATTCTGGTGCAAACAAGGAAGTATTCAAAGATTAACAGCTAAGCCTAAATTGCATTGGATAGAGAAATGAAGAAGAAACATGTGAAGAGCCTTTTTAATTGTATTTTACTGGTTTGTCTTCACTTGTAAACTTGGTGATATATAAACCAAGTAGCGGCTAGTAATTAGATGAGAATTTTCCAGAGCTGTTTCGAAAAATCCAGAGAGAAAATCATCTAGTTTGTACTAGGAAGCAGCTGTGATTTAATTCTTTGAATCACAGATTTTCTGAAATAACACATCTCTGGTGGAACAACAAATCCACCAGAAAAGTTTTTAAGTTCTTTGTGTTCTTTACATTTGTGTTTGAATATATATCTATCTGTATTAGCTTCATGCCATTCACACACATTTGCTCACTAAAACACTTAGCCTTAGAAACTACTCAAAACTTGAAAAAGTTTCGAGATTTACATTCAACCCCCCTTCTGTAAATCTCATTGTTAGTCCACTGGGAATAACACTAGAAGAGCTTGAGGAGATTGGAGGTCCAGACCTGCCATGAGTCAGAGATCCAGAGATAGAGATGCTGAGCAGTGTTGTTATGGTTATATAGTATGTACAGTAGTGTGTAGTGTGTATCAGTAAGCTTTTAAGTTGTATTTACAGACTAGCTATGTTGACTAGTGAGTAGGTTGTTGTACCCTTTTGCTTTTACTTTCGAAGCGTCTTTACGCTTGTACTACCCAAAACTTTTGATCTATATATATCAGTACCTTTTTCTTTCCATTACTGTCATTTCCTTTATTGCACATGTTTTACTTTACCTTATTTATTGCACCAGTTATTCCCTGTGATACCAGGTACCTTGTTTTTCTTAATTGTTTATATTCTGTAAAAAAGCATGCAATTTACTTAGTTACAACTGTTTTCAAAAAGTGATATTTTTGTTTTACAAAACTTTTCTTTTATGCAAAAGATTTGATTCAGAAGCTAAATAAGTTGTTTGATTCTTTACAGAAAATGCCTCCCAGAAGAAATACCCGCACCAACACCCAGAATGAAGAAACCAACAACAACAACAATAACAACCAAGACGATACAAACCCGAATGTGAACCCAGGACCCATAGACCCAACAATAGCCCAGATTCTTCAAATCTTGGCCCAACAAACAGTTCACCTGGCACAACAACAACAAAGATAGACCAATCCCCAGGTAATTTTTAAAACTTTTCAGGCAATAAACCCACCAGAATTGAAGGGATGCCTAGAGCTGATCGAAGCAAATGTTTGGTTAAAGGAAATAGAGAAGGCATTTGCCTTAGTGAAAGTAAAGGAAGAACAGAAGGTTGAGTTTGCAAGTTACTATCTGAAGAATGAGGCCACCTATTGGTGGGAGATCGTAAAGACATTGAAAGGTATAGATGTTATTACTTGGGAGAGGTTTAAGGAATTGTTTTTAGAAAAGTATTTTCCTCAGTTTATCTAAGATCAAATGGAGCTGAAGTTTTTAGAATTAAAGCAAGGGAACATGTCGGTAACAGATTATGAGGGTAAGTTTAAGGAATTGTCAAGGTATGTGCCGTCATATGTGGATACTGACAGGAAGAAGGCTAAAAGATTCCAGCAAGGTTTGAAACCATGGATCAGAGGGAAGGTAGCCATTTTTAAATTGGATACCTATAGAGGAGTGGTACAGAAGGCTATGATCGCAGAGACAGAGAGTGAGATGTTCCAGAAGGAAAAGGAAAGCAAGAAAAGGAAATTTGAAGGGAATGAGGGCCAGTCACAACCAGGGAAGTTTTCAAATTTTAAGAAGGGCAAGTTTCAGCCAGGGAAGAATTTTAATTTCAGGAGACAAAATGCAAGCGACGGAGGCCAGGGCAACCGTCCAGTTAATGTGAATCAGCCAAATCAGTTGAGACTAACTTTTCCAGATTGTCAAGTTTGTGGAAAGAAGCATGGAGGAGTTTATAATAAGTTGAATGTGGTATGTTTCAAATACAACCAGAAAGGGCACTATTCAAGGAAGTGCCGAAATCAGCCAGCAAGAGAGCCAGCAAATAAGGATCAGTCTATCCGGAATCCAGCAGCGAAGGTTCCAGCCATTGGATTTATGTGCTTTAAATGTGGGAAACCAGGACATATAGCCAGGGATTGCAAGACACCATCCCCAGTGAGTAATGTATTGAGGATTATGGGATCTACCCCAGCAGTGAATGAGACTTCAAGGGCTAGAGTTTTTGACATGTCTGTGAAGGATGCTATCCAGGATACGGATGTCGTGGCAGGTACGCTTAATGTGAATTCTTTATGTGCCAAAGTGTTAATAGATTCGGGAACAACTCGATCGTTTGTTTCACAAGATTTTGTTAGTAAGTTAAATAGTCCAGTGGAGTATTTAAATGAAATAATGACTGTGGAATTAGAAAATCAAGAACGTATATCTGTTAATCAAGTTTGTGGGGATTGTGAGATTGAGATCTCTGGTAGTAAATTTTGTGTAGATTTGATACCATTTAAGTTAGGAGAATTTGACGTTATATTAGGGATGGATTGGTTATCTAAGCATGATGCCCAGATAGATTGTCAAAATAAGAAGGTAATGGTGAAGACGCCAGATGAAAGGATAGTAACGTTCAAGGGACAAAAACAAGTAAAGAAGTTCTTAACAATGATTCAAGCTAAGAAGTTATTATGGCAAGGATGCGAGCATTTCGTAGCATATGTGATCGACAGAAGTCAGGAACCAGCAAAACTTGAAGACATTCTAGTAGTAAATGAATTTCCAGACGTGTTTCCCGACGAATTACCAGGACTTCCTCCAGATAGAAAAATTGAATTTGTGATCGACTTAGCACCTGGAACAATTGCAGTATCCAAGGCCCCGTATAGAATGGCGCCCGTTGAGATGAAAGAGTTAGCAAAGCAATTGCAAGAGCTGTTAGAGAAAAGAGTAATCAGACCCAGTGTGTCCCTGTGGGGAGCACCGGTATTATTTGTCAAGAAGAAAGATGGAAGCATGAGACTGTGCATCGACTATGGAGAACTCAATAAGCTTACAATCAAGAACACGTATCTGTTACCTAGAATTGACGATTTATTTGACCAATTGAAGGGAGCCAAGTATTTCTCCAAAATTGATTTAAGATCGGGATATCATCAACTGAACATCAAGCCAGAAGATATACCAAAGACAGCTTTCCGAACAAGGTACGGACATTATGAATTTTTAGTAATGTCTTTTGGATTGACCAATGCCCCGACAGCATTTATGGACCTGATGAACAGAATTTTCAAGGAATATTTGGACAAGTTCGTTATTGTATTTATAGACGATATTTTGATCTATTCAAAGACGGAAGAGGATCATGCGGAACATTTAAGAACAGCTTTGGAAATTTTAAGGAAAAAGAAGTTATATGCTAAATTCTCGAAGTGTAAGTTTTGGCTACAGGAAGTTCAGTTCTTAGGACACATAGTTAGTAATGAAGGGATCAATGTGGACCCGGCAAAGATCGAGGCAATTATGAATTGGGAGAGACCGAGAACACCCACTGAGGTAAGAAGTTTCTTGGGATTGCCAGGATATTATCGATGATTCGTTCAGAATTTTTCAAGGATTGCAACACCATTAACAAAGCTTACACGAAAGAATGAAAAGTTTATATGGAACGATAAGTGCGAAGAGAGTTTTCAGGAGTTGAAGCGAAGATTAATCACGACACCTGTTTTGTCACTTCCAGACGATCAAGGGAATTTCGTAATTTATAGCGATGCTTCTCATAAAGGATTAAGATGTGTTCTTATACAACACGACCAGGTGATTGCGTATGCATCAAGGCAATTGAAACCACACGAACAGAAGTATCCTACTCATAATTTAGAGCTAGCAGCTATAGTGTTTGCTTTGAAGATTTGGAGACATTACCTATATGGAGAGAAGTGTGAAATTTATACGGATCACAAAAGTTTGAAGTATATATTCACCCAGAAGGAACTTAATATGAGGCAAAGGAGATGGTTAGAATTGATCAAAGATTATGATTGCTCGATTAATTATCATCCCGGTAAAGCGAACCTTGTAGCGGACGCGTTAAGTCGGAAGGTTATCAGTACCTGAAGAGATATATAAGGAATTTCAGAGATTGGAATTGGAGATTAGAGTTTGCAAGCCTGAAGAAGCGAAAGTGTACAGTATGACTTTCCAGCCGGAGTTGCTGGAGAAAATAAAGAAAGATCAGGAAGATGTAATGGATCAAGATATAAATTGTTTGGTAGGTGAAGAGTTATGCACGCAAAAGGATGATCAAGGTATTCTGAGGTTTTCATCTAGAATTTGGATTCCACCAGTGACGGAGCTGAAAAATGAAATTTTACAAAAGGCACATAGTTCAAGATATTCCATCCATCCAGGGAGTACCAAAATGTACAGAGATTTAAAGAAGAATTATTGGTGGCCAGACATGAAAAGGGAAATTGCGGAATGGGTTTGCAAATGTTATACCTGTCAGAGAGTTAAAGCAGAGCATCAGAGACCAACTGGATTGTTATAGCCATTGGAGATTCCAGAGTGGAAGTGGGAACATATTGCCTTGGATTTTATAGTTGGATTACCAAGGACAAGGGCTAATCATGATGCCATTTGTGTTATAGTGGATAGACTTACCAAGTCAGCTCATTTTCTTCCTATGAATGAAAGATTTTCGCTCGACAAGTTAGTCCATATGTACCTGAAGGAAATCGTAGTTCGTCATGGAGTTCCTGTGTCTATCGTATCTGATCGAGATCCAAGATTTAACTCGAGATTTTGGAAGAGTTTTCAAGAATGATTGGGAACAAGACTGAATATGAGTACTGTAACGACCGAGAAATTACGCTTGTATTATATTATAATTATGTGATAAAATGTGTTAAGTCATTAAACCCTAACTGCTATGTGTTATGTGTTGGCTGTTTGATTCAAACGTGTTTTGGATATTTATTGAGCGTTTTATCGTCAATTATATATTTTATAGCAAAACCCGTACAGCTCAAAACTATGTTTTAAAAGCCCGTATTTCAAACAAAATCACTGGCCCTATTTTATTAAAAATGCCCTATACCATATCGTTATTCTGAACCCCTAGACGTTTTACAAATTGACTTTTTTCACGAAAAACGACTTTTCCAGACCCCTTCGGGTACCAAAAACCCCACAAAAATTACATTTTGATTTTTATATGATCATGAAATTATCATATATCATTTTTCTTTGTATTTTTGTAATATTCACAATTTTTGGGAATTTTTAGCATTTATTTTGTATTTATTGGATATTTAAAAATTCAATATTGATACCCAAAAATTATAAAAATTGGGGCCAAATATTTTTATTAGGAGTGTAATTAGACCCTTAATTTTACTTAGGGGTATTATTTTCATAAATATAAAAACCCGATTTACTATTAATTTTTCAGTTAATTATAATTAAAAATCAGAAAAATAAAAAAGAAAATTAGAAAGGGAATTAGGGTTAGGGTTTGGTGAAGAACAGAGCAGCAGAATCAAAGCTGATTTTGAAGGTGATTCCGGAGTCCAAATCAGTCATGTGAGTACTCGTTTTGAAACTTATGATCTGTAGTTTTCAATTATGTGATTGTTTTTAACGTTTGATTGATCGAATTGAAAGTTGTTATTTTCGGGTTTTAATCGCGAATTCGGGTTTGATTTTCTGTGTGTTGTTTGATGTTATGGTTGTTAGAGTCGATTAGATCGTTGAATTTGGGATCGATTGACACCAATTTCGTCAAATTTGGTTAACGTTTGGAGGAACTCGGTTTTTCGATGAAGTTCATCGGAGAACTTCGACTTGTGGTCGGAGATGGCGGAGGGGGGATTCTCTGATGGTGGTGACACTGTAGGGCGACGGCTGAAACTCTAGGGAATCGAACAGAGTCAAAAAGGAGGAGAAACGATGATCAAGAGGCTCGTTTTTCGCCTCGCCGGATTCTGGGACGGCCACGGCTGTTCTTCGTGACCCGATAACCCGAGGTCGACCCGGTTTGCAACCCGGAAACGACCCGGGTTTGATCCTAAAAATCCAACCCCTGTTTCTGTTTTTGTGTTTTTTGATTAAATTAATTATTTATTTGTATTTTAGTAATTAAAATCAGTTTTTAATAATTCTACAAATTAATTAAAAATTAGTTTTAAATTCTGAAAAATAGTATTATTAATTTTTAAATTATTATATTAAATTATAAATTCGAAATTAATTATTTAATTAATTATTTAATTATTTATCTAATTATTTATTAATTATCTAATTAATTAATAATTGGGTAATTAATTAATAATTAGGTAATTAATTAATAAATAAGAATTAGAAATAATTAAGTGATATGATTAATAATTTAATAATTAGTTAATAATGCGAATAGTGATTCACTAATTAGAATTATTATTCGAGCGTTAGTTATTCGAATAATATTGCAGTAATTATTCGTATCGTATAATTAGATATCAGTAACTAATTAATTAGCGAATCATATGAGTTTCAATAATAATACAATAGTTCGATAATTATGCGAGAATTGCGAGTAGCTCGTAGATATACGAGTGATTAATCGTTAAGTTGGTTTATAATTCGAGTAATTCGTAGTTATTCGATAAATAGCGTATCAGTTAATTAAATCGATTGATTATTTGTAAATAATCAATTTGATCGAATAAGTAATAATAATTTGTAATAAATAGTAATAATTCCTAATAATTAGGGATTAATTATTTTAAAATACAATAATTATTAATTAATTATTTAAAAATATAATTAAAGATTGTTTAATTATAATTAATTATTTATAATTAATTATTAATTAATTAAATCTTGTTTAATTCATAATAATTCAACCATTAGTCCGATTTGAGCGAAACGAAGACCCCTAGACTCAGAAAAATGAGACGAATCCAATAAAAATAGTTGTAAGTTATAATTTCTTCCGAAAAAGAGTGGTTTGGTGATAATTGATAGTTCGTAGGTCCTAATAGGGGTATAATTGAGCCGGATAAATTCCGAAAAATTATAATAAAATCAGATAAGACTAGCTAATGCAGGTATGAGTCTAAAATCAATTCTAAAAATAATTATAAGTCTAAAAATTGATTATATGCTTTATGTGCTACGTGCTTTAAGTGATTATGTGAATCTATGTGCTATATAATGTATGTGTATATATGCGAGTCAGATAAAAATGCATGGGTAGACTGATAAGGTTGCGTGATATCAATTCAAGATACACGTATATAGTAAGTTATCTAAACGACTATCTTTCCATGATTGGTTCAATGTTAGCAAGGCAGAGCAAGCTAGGAACAGAAGGCGGTGAGTTGAACCAGGTTAAGTACGCGCAAGGCAAGTTTTTCCCCTATTCTAAATTCAGAATAGTGAATTATATTTCCTTTTATCGTATAAGTTACCTTTGATAATCATTGTTCATATACACTGTTACCCATTTATTAATGTTTGTTTTAATTTCATTTCAATTCTTGATTCACCCAATTTATTGAATTCCCTGTTCATATTTCAATTCTTTTACCCTTGTTACATATACTCTGGTATATCCTGGTGTTGGGATATATCAAAAGCATTCCGATTATTCCGGATGCTAAGCCTTGGACTGGATGGTTACTATACGGGCTGGGTTTTGCCCAGACCATTATTTAATAGGCCATAGTTGCCTGAGTACTCTTTATGTTGGTCGGGTCTATATAGTTGGGTATAGATCTGCACTATATCCTGACTGATCAGCGGGTTATAGTGCATATGTTGGTTCTTATTTCCAGTCTTGTTCATTTGGTACTCGCCAGCATTGGCAAATTACTATCCTATACAGATTCAGATGGTTGTTCCAACCAGCAGCTTATTGGTTCACTTATTTCTCTTTCTTTATACTATATATATTATTGCAGGCTTGTTGAGCAATTTTGGCTCATCCCCTTTTATTGTTATTCCTATTGTTTTACAGTTAAGGTAGAGAATGAAACCCATCAGGAACCGCATAGTCAAGAAGCGAGTCAAGCAGCGGGACCCTCTTATACCAAGAGTGTTCATTCCCATTCCCGAAGAGAGCTTTGAATTGCCAGATCAGGTGTAGCAGGATAAGTAGTAATGCTGGGTTGAATAAAAGTCTTGTGTAGTTTGAATAAAAGTTGTGTGGTGAGATTGTAGATAAAATAAAGTTCTGTAACAAAGAGAGTTCTTGAGACAGGTTTTATTTATTTGGGTTTGTAATAAAGTGTAGTATGTGGTTCTTGTTTTCAACTCAAGCCTTAAAAGATCTTGAGTAGTATTAGTTCAGGGTAATCATTATACTTATATTCCGCTTGTGCAGGTTTAGTGGTAGTTGTTGTTAATAATGCCCCAAATCTATACCCCGGATTTGGAGGGTGTTATAGTTGGCATCAGAGCTTAGGTTTGACCCTTGAAAACAAGAATGTTAGGGTTAAGATAAGATAGGAAAATGAGATAGGATAAAAGTAAGAGTGTTAGGATTGTCTGTTTATGTGATTAGAAGTTATGAGTTTTAGGATTGTGATTTGATTGTTTTTGTGTTATTATTGTTATGTATATTAGATGGCTTCTTTATCATCATCTACGGAGCGGACCGAGACAGATCCAGTGGTTGCACCGGTATTAGCTCCAGTGTCAGAGCAGATATTACCTCCATTGCCACCACCTCCACCATTACCACCTGGACCAGCACCGGAGATACCACCTCCCCCAGAGGTACCAGGTTTTGCAGATTATTTTCCATATTTTGAGCCAGAGATACCAGATTTTCCACCACTAGAGTTTCTGATGTTCGATATTCCTGACATGGTTGATCTTCCGTAGTGGGAGGATTTAGAGCCTCAGATTCCTATGCCACCAGTTGAGATTCCAGAGATGCCACAGATGGAGCCAGAGGCAGAGCCGCCAGTGTATGCATCTATGGAGCAGCCTGTCTTATTCCCTGCCCCATTAGCCATTTATGCCCCTGTTCCTGGAGTTTATCAGTTTCCTCAGCCAGAGTTTATGGATGAGATAGTGGTAGATGGGCAGTTACCTTCTCGAGGTTCTAGCACGGATCTTCGTGAGCATCATATAGTGACTTATCAGTGCTTTCAAGCGGAGAGGGATGAGAGGATTCGATGGCAGAACCAGTGTAGAGAGATCCTTGGATTGTATGAGACGCAGGCAGATGGTCCTGTCAGAGCATTACGATCAGATTATATACTGAGAGAGAGGCTACGTCAGATTCACCGGATTAGTTCTCAGCAGCTTATGGATTTGAGACAGCAGGATCTTAGTGCAGAGACAGCATATCGGAGAGCATTGGGACTTACCGAGGCAGTGCTAGAGGCATTGCAGGAGGAGTTGAGCCATGTGCCGCCGGGATTTTGAGACTAGCCGATAGAGGAGTGTTGTATCATGTACATTTTATAGTTAGAGGCAGCATAGTATTGTATGACTAGTTTGTATGAGTGTAGCTACTGACTTTGACTGATAGTAGTAGCAGTACGACTGTTATATCATAGGTTTTTGTATCAAGCACTGACACCTGCAGCTGGTGTTCTACCTATACATATATGAGATGGTCTTTTGCACGTTTTCTTTATTTTATTTCCAGTTATTTAAGTATTTACATTTATTTCATTACCATTGCATAATTACAAATGTTGTTTTATTTACGATCATGTTGTACCCTTATGTTTTCAAAAAGATTTTAAAGTATTTAAAAAAAAAATTATTTACACATCATACTGTTTTATTTATTTAGCTATTTAATAAGCTGTTTTATTTTCCCAAATCAATTGTTTTAATACATGTTTAATATACTGTTATTAAAGAAGACCCATTGTTTATTTACCAGAAAGATGGCACCTAAAAGAAAAGCACAACCCGACTCATCAAATGGAAATACCGAGGGCCAAAACAATAATAACCAGATGGATCAGATGTTTAATCTCATGCAACAACAGATGTTGATGATGCAACAGCAAATGCAGCAGCAACAACAACAGTTCCAGCAACAGATGTTACAGCAAGCCGCTCATCCAGGACATCAAGTACCACCAGCAGCACCTACGGTCACTTTCAAGCAATTTCAGTCGGTAATCCTACAAAGGCGAGAGCTTGGCTGAAGGAGATGGAGAAGGCTTTTTCGTTGGTAAAAGTTGAGGAAGAACAAAAGACGGATTTTGCTAGCTACTTTCTAAAAGGCGAAGCCAATTACTGGTGGGAATCGAAGAAAGCTTTGGAAGGAGAAGGTGTGGTGACCTGGGATAGATTCACTGATCTTTTCTTGGAGAAATATTTTCCTCGCTTTATGAAGAACCAGATGGAGATCAAGTTCCTGGAGCTGAAGCAAGACAACTTATCAGTGGCGGATTATGAGACCAAGTTCATTGAATTGGCTAGATTTGTTCCAGAGCAAGTGGATACGGATGAGAAGCGGGCCAAGAGATTCCAGCAAGGACTGAAACCATGGATTCGTAGCAAAGTAGCTGTGTTTGAACTGACAACTTATGCGGCTGTTGTTCAGAAGGCTATGATTATTGAAGGTGAAAGTGAAGCAGCTCAGAAAGAGAAAGGACCAGGAAATTCTGAGAATCATTTCAACAAAAGACCGGGATTTCAAGCTCGGGGAAAAGTAAATTTTAGGAGACCAGAACAAAACAACCAGATGATGGGTAATCGAATTCCTGCTCCAACTCAGCAAAGGCTTATTCGGCCGCCTATACCTGATTGCAGAACGTGTGGTAAAAAGCATACGGGAATTTGCAACAAGCCAAATGTCACGTGTTTCAAGTGCAAGCAAAGGGGACACTATTCTGGAGAATGTCCGATGGGAAAAGCAGAAGTTACTTGTTTCCAATGTGGGAGAAAATGACATATTACCAGAGACTGCAGAGGAGTTGCAATGGCCGCTAGTATTCCAAGAGTTTTAGCATTACCTCCACCTCCACTACCACAACAAAATCAGCCCAGAGCAAGGACTTTCAATATGTCAATGAAGGAAGCGGTACAGAATCTGAATGTGGTTGCAGGTACACTCCCTGTAAATTCTGTAAATGCTCTAGTATTGATTGATTCAGGAGCTACTAGATCTTTTATTTCTGAAGATTTTATCTCTAAGATAGATTGTGAGGTTCAGTGGTTAGATGAAGTGTTAGTCATAAAATTAGCGAATGATGATCAGGTTGCAGTAGATCGAATATGCCCGATTTGTGATATTGAGATAGGGAGATGTCATTTTTCAGTTGATTTGATACCTTTTAGGCTAGGGGAGTTTGATGTTATTTTAGGAATGGATTGGTTATCTAGTAATAATGCTCAGATTGATTGTGCGAATAAGAAAGTGAAATTGCAAACTGAAGAAAATGAAACGGTAATATTTAAAGGTGAGAAGCAAAAGCAGAAATTCTTAACAATAATGCAGACAAGAAGATTTCTACATCAAGGATGTCAAGCTTACTTAGCCTATGTACGGGATACTGACAAAGGTAATCCGAAGATTGAAGATATTCCTGTAGTTTGCGAGTTTCTTAATGTTTTTACAGACGAACTACCAGGACTTCCACCAGATCGAGAAATCGAGTTCATTATTGACTTGATGCCAGGGACTGAACCAATTTCGAAAGCTCCATATCGAATGACACCTATTGAAATGAGGGAATTAGCAAAGCAGTTGCAAGAACTTCTCGACAAAGGAATCATAAGGCCAAGTGTATCCCCATGGGGCGCACCAGTATTGTTCGTGAAAAAGAAGGATGGTAGTATGCGACTGTATATTGATTATCGTGAGCTGAACAAGTTAACTATCAAGAATAAATATCCTTTACCTCGCATCGATGATTTATTTGATCAACTAAAAGGAGCAGCATGGTTTTCGAAAATTGACTTACGATTAGGCTATCATCAGTTAAAGATCAAAGCCGAAGATATTCCAAAGACAGTGTTCAGAACGAGGTACGGACACTATGAATTTCTTGTGATGGCTTTTGGATTGACGAATGCACCTGCATCGTTTATGAATTTGATGAATCGAGTATTCAAGAAATATCTGGATAAGTTTATCATTGTATTTATTGATGACATCTTGATCTATTCAAAGACGGAAGAAGAACATGCAGCGCATTTAAGAACAACATTGGAGATATTACGAAAGGAGCAGCTTTATGCAAAATTTTCAAAATGCAAATTTTGGTTAAAGGAAGTGCAGTTTCTAGGGCTTATCATCAGTAGAGAAGGCATTCAAGTTGATCCAGCAAAGATTGAAGCTGTGTTAAATTGGGAAAGACCAAAGACGCCGACAGAAGTTCGAAGTTTCTTAGGGCTGGCAGGATATTATCGAAGATTTGTCAAAGATTTTGCGAAGATAGCAATACCGCTGACCAAGTTAACTCGAAAAAGTAAAAAGTTCGAATGGGATGGTAAGTGTGAAGAAAATTTTCAAGAGTTGAAGAATCGGTTGGTGACCGCACCAGTATTAGTACTGCAAGATGAGCAAGGAAATTTCGTCATATACAGTGACGCTTCGTATCGCGGGCTAGGATGTGTATTGATGCAACACGGTAACGTCATTGCATATGCTTCGAGACAACTTAAACCTCATGAGCAGAAATATCCTACGCATGATTTGGAATTGGCAGCAATCGTATTTGCATTGAAGCTTTGGAGACATTATCTGTACGGTGAAAAATGTGAAATCTACATGGATCATAAAAGTCTGAAGTATATCTTCACGCAAAAGGAACTGAACATGCGACAACGTCGATGGTTGGAATTGATTAAAGATTATGATGTTACAATCAGTTATCATCCAGGAAAAGCAAATGTTGTAGCGGATGCGTTGAGCAGAAAATAAAGATTGAATCGGTTAACTTCATGCGAAGAATTGGTCAAGGAATTCGACAAATTAGAAATCGAGATTCGTATTCCCAATGAATCTGCAGGAACTATCTACGCTATGACTTTCCAACCAGGGTTGCTAGAAAAGATTCGTCGTTGTCAAGATGAAGTGATGAGTCAAGACGATGACTTAACGGGAGAAGAGATTACAACTCAAAAAGATAATGAAGGAATTTTACGTTTTGCGTCGAGAATCTGGATCCCTAACGTGGCAGAATTAAAAGAAGAAATAATGCAAGATGCACACAATTCGAAGTATTCCATTCATCCAGGAAGCACAAAAATGTATCGCGATTTAAAGGAAAACTTTTGGTAGCCGAATATGAAGAAGGAAATAGCAGAATGGGTAAGTAAATGCTACACATGCCAGCGAATTAAAGCAGAACATCAACGTCCGAGTGGGTTATTGCAACCATTAGACATTCCAGAATGGAAATGGGAACATCTGGCGATGGATTTCGTAGTGGGACTTCCAAGGACGAAAGCAAATCACGATGCAATTTGGGTTATTGTTGATCGATTGACGAAATCAGCACATTTTCTTCCAATTAACGAGAGATTTTTACTGGACAAGTTAGTGCACTTATATCTCAAAGAAATTGTGATGCGTCATGGAGTACCAATATCGATTGTATCGGATCGAGATCCTCGTTTCAATTCAAGATTTTGGAAACAATTCCAAGAATGTCTAGGAACGAAGTTGAACATGAGTACAGCCTATCATCCGCAAACCGACGATCAAAGCGAAAGGACAATTTAAACGATTGAAGACATGTTACGAGTTTGTGCGATCGATTTCGAAGGCAGTTGGGATGAACATTTACCCCTAGTGGAATTTTCTTATAATAACAGCTATCACGCCAGTATTGGAATGCCACCGTATGAAGCACTATATGGGAGAAAATGCAGATCACCCGTGCATTGGGATGAAGTTGGAGAACGCAAGATTTTGGGTCCAGAAATAATTCAGCAGATGAAAGAAAAGATTGAACTTATTCGAAAACGAATCGAGGCAGCACAAAACAGGCAAAGCAAATATGCAGACCAAGCAAGGAAGGATATGGACTATCAGGAAGGAGAACACGTATTGCTCAAAATATCGCCATGGAAAGGATTGACCAGATTTGGCAATAAAGGGAAATTGAAGCCACGATATGTTGGACCATTTGAAATTTTGAAGAAAATTGGGAAGGTTGCGTATGAGTTAGCTTTACCACCCCATATGCAGCACATTCACAACGTATTTCATGTATCAATGCTTAAGAAGTACAATCCTGATACAAGGCATGTAATAGAGTATGAACCAGTAGAACTTCAGGCAGATTTGTCGTATGTAGAGCAGCCGATAAGGATTCTAAATCGGCAAGAGAGGGTATTAAGAAAAAAGTTTGTGTCATTAGTGAGAGTCTTGTGGAGAAACCCAGTGGTTGAAGAATCGACCTGGGAGCTTGAGAGTGAAATGTTAGAAAAGTATCCTCAGTTATTTGCATAGTATGATTCTGAGGACAGAATCCTGTTAGGGGGGGGGAGAATGTAACGACCGAGAAATTACGCTTGTATTATATTATAATAATGATAAATTATGTGTATTATTATGTGATAAAATGTGTTAAGTCATTAAACCCTAACTGCTATGTGTTATGTGTTGGCTGTTTGATTCAAACGTGTTTTGGATATTTATTGAGCGTTTAATTGTCAATTATATATTTTATAGCAAAACCCGTACAGCTCAAAACTATGTTTTAAAAGCCCGTATTTCAAACAAAATCACTGGCCCTATTTTATTAAAAATGCCCTATACCATATCGCTATTCTGAACCCCTAGACGTTTTATAAATTGACTTTTTTCGCGAAAAACGACTTTTCCGGACCCCTTCGGGTACCAAAAACCCCACAAAAATTACATTTTTATTTTTATATGATCATGAAATTATCATATATCATTTTTCTTTGTATTTTTGTAATATTCACAATATTTGGGAATTTTTAGCATTTATTTTGTATTTATTGGATATTTAAAAATTCAATATTGTTACCAAAAATTATAAAAATTGGGGCCAAATATTTTTATTAGGAGTGTAATTAGACCCTTAATTTTACTTAGGGGTATTATTTTCATAAATATAAAAACCTGATTTACTATTAATTTTTCAGTTAATTATGATTAAAAATCAGAAAAATAAAAAAGAAAATTAGAAAGGGAATTAGGGTTAGGGTTTGGTGAAGAACAGAGCAGCAGAATCAAAGCTGATTTTGAAGGTGATTCCGGAGTCCAAATCAGTCATGTGAGTACTCGTTTTGAAGCTTATGATCTGTAGTTTTCAATTATGTGATTGTTTTTAATGTTTGATTGATCGAATTGAAAGTTGTTATTTTCGGGTTTTAATCGCGAATTCGGGTTTGATTTTCTGTGTGTTGTTTGATGTTATGGTTGTTAGAGTCGATTAGATCGTTGAATTTGGGATCGATTGACACCAGTTTCGTCAAATTTGGTTAACGTTTGGAAGAACTCGGTTTTTCGATGAAGTTCATCGGAGAACTTCGACTTGTGGTCGGAGATGGCGGAGGGGGGATTCTCTGATGGTGGTGACGCTGTGGGACGACGGCTGAAACTCTAAGGAATCGAACGGAGTCAAAAAGGAGGAGAAACGATGATCAGGAGGCTAGTTTTTCGCCTCGCCGGAACCCATCGTCGTCGCCGGATTCTGGGACGGTGACGGCTGTTCTTCGTGACCCGATAACCCGAGGTCGACCCGGTTTGCAACCCGGAAACGACCCGGGTTTGATCCTAAAAATCCAACCCCTGTTTCTGTTTTTGTGTTTTTGATTAAATTAATTATTTATTTATATTTTAGTAATTAAAATCAGTTTTTAATAATTCTAAAAATTAATTAAAAATTAGTTTTAAATTCTGAAAAATAGTATTATTAATTTTTAAATTATTCTATTAAATTATAAATTCGAAATTAATTATTTAATTAATTATTTAATTATTTATCTAATTATTTATTAATTATCTAATTAATTAATAATTGGGTAATTAATTAATAAATAAGAATTAGAAATAATTAAGTGATATGATTAATAATCTAATAATTAGTTAATAATGCGAATAGTGATTCACTAATTAGAATTATTATTCGAGCGTTAGTTATTCGAATAATATTGCGGTAATTATTCGTATCGTATAATTAGATATCAGTAACTAATTAATTAGCGAATCGTATGAGTTTCAATAATAATATAATAGTTCGATAATTATGTAAGAATTGCGAGTAGCTCGTAGATATACGAGTGATTAATCGTTAAGTTGGTTTATAATTCGAGTAATTCGTAGTTATTCGATAAATAGCGTATCAGTTAATTAAATCGATTGATTATTTGTAAATAATCGATCTGATCGAATAAGTAATAATAATTTGTAATAAATAGTAATAATTCCTAATAATTAGGGATTAATTATTTTAAAATACAATAATTAATAATTAATTATTTAAAAATATAATTAAGGATTATTTAATTATAATTAATTATTTAGAATTAATTATTAATTAATTAAATCTTGTTTAATTCATAATAATTCAACCATTAGTCCGATTTGAGCGAAACGAAGACCCCTAGACTCAGAAAAATTAGACGAATCCAATAAAAATAGTTGTAAGTTATAATTTCTTCCGAAAAAGAGGGTTTGATGATAATTGATAGTTCGTAGGTCCTAATATGGGTATAATTGAGCCGAATAAATTCCGAAAAATTATAATAAAATCAGATAAGGTTAGTTAATGCAGGTATGAGTCTAGAATCAATTCTAAAAATAATTATAAGTCTAAAAAATAATTATATGCTTTATGTGCTACGTGCTTTAAGTGATTATGTGAATCTATGTGCTATATAATGTATGTGTATATATGCGAGTCAGATAGAAACGCATGGGTAGACTAATAAGGTTGCGTGATATAAATTCAAGATACACGTATATAGTAAGTTATCTAAACGACTATCTTTCCATGATTGGTTCAGTGTTAGCAAGGCAGAGCAAGCTAGGAACAAAAGGCGGTGAGTTGAACCAGGTTAAGTACGCGCAAGGCAAGTTTTTCCCCTATTCTAAATTCAGAATAGTGAATTATATTTCCTTTTATCGTATCAGTTACCTTTGATAATCATTGTTCATATACACTGTTACCCATTTATTAATGTTTGTTTTAATTTCATTTCAATTCTTGATTCACCCAATTTATTGAATTCCATGTTCATATTTCAATTCTTTTACCCTTGTTACATATACTCTGGTATATCCTGGTGTTGGGATATATCAAAAGCATTCTGATTGTTCCGGATGCTAAGCCTTGGACTGGATGGTTACTATACGGGCTGGGTTTTGCCCAGACCATTATTTAATAGGCCATAGTTGCCTGAGTACTCTTTATGTTGGTCGGGTCTATGCAGTTGGGTATAGATCCGCACTATATCCTGACTGATCAGCGAGTTATAGTGCATATGTTGGTTCTTATTTCCAGTCTTGTTCATTTGGTACTCGCCAGCATTGGCAAATTACTATCCTATACAGATTCAGATGGTTGTTCCAACCAGCAGCTTATTGGTTCACTTATTTCTCTTTCTTTATACTATATATATTGTTGTAGGCTTGTTGAGCAATTTTGGCTCATCCCCTTTTATTGTTATTCCTATTGTTTTACAGTTAAGGTAGAGAATGAAACCCATCAGGACCCGCATAGTCAAGAAGCGAGTCAAGCAGCGGGACCCTCTTATTCCAAGAGTGTTCCTTCCCATTCCCGAAGAGAGCTTTGAATTGCCAGATCAGGTGTAGCAGGATAAGTAGTAATGCTGGGTTGAATAAAAGTCTTGTGTAGTTTGAATAAAAGTTGTGTGGTGAGATTGTAGATAGAATAAAGTTCTGTAACAAAGAGAGTTCTTGAGACAGGTTTTATTTATTTGGGTTTGTAATAAAGTGTAGTATATGGTTCTTGTTTTCAACTCAAGCCTTAAAAGATCATGAGTAGTATTAGTTCGGGGTAATCATTATATTTATATTCCGCTTGTGCAGGTTTAGTGGTAGTTGTTGTTAATAATGCCCCAAATCTATACCCCGGATTTGGAGGGTGTTATAAGTACGGCCTATCACCCCCAGACGGATGGCCAAAGTGAAAGAAAGATCCAGACAATCGAGGACATGTTACGCGTTTGTGCTATTGATTTCAAAGGAAATTGGGATGAGCATTTACCCCTGGTAGAGTTTGCTTATAACAACAGTTATCACGCTAGTATTGGTATGCCACCCTATGAAGCCCTTTATGGACGCAAATGCAGATCTCCAGTATATTGGGATAAAGTAGGAGAACGCAAGATACTTGGACCTGCCCTGGTACAGCAGACAAAGGAAGTTGCTGAAATTATCCAGAAGAGATTGATAGCCGCACAAGATCGTCAGAAAAAATACGCAGACCAGTCAAGGAAAGACATGGAATTTGAAGAAGGAAGCTTGGTATTACTGAAAGTATCACCGTGGAAAGGACTAACAAGATTTAGGAAGAAAGGACTAACAAGATTTAGGAAGAAAGGGAAGTTAAGTCCAAGATATGTCGGACCTTTTGAGATCCTAAAGCGCGTTGGCAAAGTAGCTTACGAGTTGGCGCTACCTCCGCACATGGAGCACATTCACAATGTTTTTCACGTATCAATGCTTAAGAAATATAATCCAGACTCCAGGTATGTAATAGAATATGAGCCAATAGAGCTTCAGGCGGATTTGTCATATGTAGAAAGTCCGATAGAGATTCTAGAGGAGAGAGAAAAAATATTAAGAAATAAAGTGGTAAAGTTAGTAAGAGTTTTGTGGAGAAACCCAAAGGTTGAAGAGTCAACCTGGGAGTTAGAAAGTGATATGAGAGAAAAGTACCCTCATTTATTTTCTTAGAAGATTCTGAGGACAAACCTTTTAAGGGGGAAGGATGTAATATCCGGGATATATCGTGTAATTATTTTGCTATAAAATAATTATTATATGTGTCCAGTATCTATTCTGTGAATTAATTGTTAAGTGTTATCTGTATTTGGATAATTATCCCGAAAACCGATACCGTTTGGATCAGTTTTTATAAATAAACGTACCGTTTTATATCCGGAATGATCCAACGGGATACTAATTTTCCGTAAATATAAATAGCCTTTACCCATATTTTATTTCGTATCAAAATCATTTACAGACATATAATTATATAATTTTCAGAGAAAAACCCTAATTTCATAAACCGTTCTAAGAATCAAACAAGTTTTTGAAGGTGTTATTGAATTCGGTTTGGAAAGCTCGAGTAACCAATCTGAAGGTCTTGAAGAGCTCTTCCAGATTCTGTAATCCATACACCTGCAGAAATCAAGGTTATTTTTCTATAATTTAATTTATTTTCGAATTATTTTGATTAAAAATATGAATTTTTGTTCGGATGATTGTTTGTATGATTTAATGATTGCATGTTATAGAGCTTGTTTTCCTGATGATTTTGATATATTATACGTCTGATTTGGAGTCCAATAACATGTTCAAATTTGAGTTCAATTTTCGAATTTTAAAATTAGAGTTTATAACCCGTATGAATGTTCTTAATTGAAATTTGGGGGTTTCTTATTTTGGAATAGATAGATGTGGTGGTATAGTGGATTGTGTTCTCTGTGAAATTTGCAATCCAGTCGTATAAGTTTCATGAATCAACGAGGTCTGTAGAGAAGGGAGTTGTGTTTTGAATATTTTCGAAGTTCGCCGGAAACTGGCAAACTTCACGGCCAAATTCCGGCCAACTCAGGGATGATTAGAACGATTTGTTGGCATGGTTGTGTTCCTGGTAAAGTATAGATGTGATCTGGAGGTGTTGGTGGGGTGAGGACGCCGGGAACGTGTTCTCCGGCCACCCCTGCATTTTCCGGCGACGGGGTTGAAAAAATTGCAGTTTGATCCCTGGACTTTTAGGGACAATACAGTTAGGTCCCTGAAGTTTCCAGACTTTGCAAATTTAGGATTCATGTTTTAAAAATGTTTAAAAATCATATTTCCTATTTATTTTTATTAGAAAAATTCGTTTTTAATTTCTGAAAATTCTAAAAACTATTATTTTAATTCCGAAAATTATTTTTAATTCAAAAATAAATCTGAATTATTTAGTTAATTAATTTCAGTTAATTTTTAATTGATTAATTGGTCAATTAATTCGAAAATTAATTGATTAATTGATTTAATTAATAATTAATTATTTATTTAATTAGATTTAATTATTTAAAAATGATTTAAAATTTCTGAAAAATAGTTTCGAGCTTAAAAATATTATTCTAAATTATTTCCAAGGCTCGATAATTATTATAAAATTGTTTCGAAGCCAGAATTGGCTAACCGAACCCTGTTTATTAACCCGAAATTGATCCAACGACCCGTTTTAATTCCGAAAAATGTTTTAAAAATCATTTCAAATACCAGAAAGCCTATTTATGACCCGAAACTTCTTTATAAATGATATGTCATTGATTATGTGACGTATTATGTGTTATATATGATTTGTTGGTTGACTGTCGGTCTCTATATTCGATGTGTACTTGTTTATTGCATAACTTTCAATCCGTTAATCGGATTTGGGTGAAACGAAGGGTAGATAGAAGTATGTATTGAATAGAATCGTATGAGTTGATTATTGATAGATGCTTATGATATGTGAGCAGAAGAGGCAAAACGTAGGAAAGGGAAACAGGTAGTTGAGGAGTAAGGCGGTTGAGATTGGAAGCGAGTACAGTGTAGTAAGCTAACACCAGGCAAGTGTTCTGAACTTTCTCGAGATATTGTAGTGATTGATAGTCCTGTTCTAAATTGCAAGTGCTTTGAAGCACAAAAACCCAAACCCTGATTCCAGTTTTGATCTTGAGCCGTAAACCTTATTCTTTCTAAGCCATTGATTATTGCATACCCGAATACGAACCTCAAGCACACGATACTACTCCACAAATACATACAAACTAAATATCGAACACTGAATCGAATTACCTACACACTCAAACCATTGTATCCTATACTTTGAAAGGCAAAATCCTTGAAACCTTGAAACACTGATTCCTTTGTTATCCAATTCTTTGATTACCCAACAGCTAAGCTTTGAAAATGCCATATTGATCCTAATGAACACTGAAACCATTTCATTATGAAACATCCAATGTTGTTAATGATCCTGTTTATTGTTTATTATTGCTTATTCTGTTATTATGTTAGAATTGGATTGTTTTTATAAAATTGTGGACCAGATTCGTGGTCAGACCATATAATGGTCAAGTTAGGCCAATGTGTGCCTTGGATCCAGTAGTTAAAGCAGTGCTGTGTGCTTTGCTCGGGGTTAGTGCGTGACTGATCAGCAGCCTAACCTTGGTTTTTAAAATGAAAGTATAAGGTCCAATTCTAAATCATAATTCATTGTTCACTTGATATCGTAAGCATTTTCACCTGATGATCATTATTCTCAGTTTTGTCATTGTGACTTGCTGAGCTAGTTAGCTCATTTATGCGATATTGTTTATGTTCTTTTCCAGTTAAGAAGGAACAGGTTGGTAACGAGGATCCCCAGTCCAGCGCAAGAGCTAGGGGTTCAGGTTGATCGAGCTGAGCTAGTAGGCTTCTTTTGGGATAATATAAGTTTGTAAAAGTTTGTAATAATGTTTACTACTCGGTTCTGAGTTTGGATAGTTGGGGTTTGAACGGTTTGTAATATAAGTGTGTGTTCGGCTTGTGTGCATACTTTAACCTGTTGCGGTCCGTGGTAGTTGGTAAGTAGGGTCACTGCATATTATTATTAACTTTATTATTATTATAAGCAGGTTATAAATAAGGTGTGTGTGGACCCCAAACTTCTGACCCGGGTTTGGAGGGCGCCACACAAAAGGCATGGGAGAAAGTCAAGAACAGTTGCTATTAAGGCTGAGGAGAAATTCTCCAAAGTGACTGTCTCAAAGAAAGGCAAAGGAAAGACTCTCATCACAAAGTCTAATACTGAGTCATCAAGTTCTGATAGTGATGAGGATTCAGAAACTGAAAGTCTATCAGAGATGGATGCTGATGAAGATATGATGAAATTGTGTGCTCTTATGGTGAAGGGTATCACAAAGATAGTCTACAGGAAATTCAGAAGGGGAAAGAAGTTTTCCAGAAAAAGTGGAAGTTCTGATAAGAAGGGATTCAGAAAATCTGAAGGCAAAGCTGGAAAGTCTGACAGAGGAGATTACTCAAATGTTAAATGTAACACCCCCAGATCCGGGGTCGGGGATCCGGGTTGTCACGAGTTCCATTTCCCTTAGTAACACCCAACCTTAATAATTAATCAACTACTCTATACCGTGACCCCACAATAAACACACACACCACACGTTATAGTCTCAGAGATGAACATCCAAAAATAATCACAAGTCATTTTATTCCACAATTATCTGCCAATACACCTTAGAAGGTTTTCTGAATAAATTTATATTTTCTTTGCCATTATTAAAATTCGTAAATATACATAATCTGGTACATCAAAAGTTGAAGCCTAGTCTATTGGTATTTCCCTACCTCAGCTACAGTGACTTCAACACCTATAGGAAACTGCGGAATGCTTCCTATCCGCTCGCGAATTGGGAGCTTGGTCTTGTTCATCTTGTCTATCTGATGTTGTGTGATGAAAGAAGAAAGCAAGGGTGAGCAGCAAGCCCACCAAAATAATATGTATAATGATTAACAATATATGAGCCTTCTCATAGTACTCATGAAAGTCTTGGTCAAAAGAAATGAACCAAGTTTGATATTTTAATGCGATGAAGTCACAAAATAGTCAGTATATATATATATACATATATACTTTTCAAAATCCTGGAAGTCCTCTTCCATGCATAATATACACAAAGTTCCAGTTTATAACTGTATAAAAAGTATCGTTGCAAGGTGATCTAATATATCTAACCTTGTCTCAACGTTTTTCTGAAAATCTTTGTCATTCATAAGACAATTATTAACTAGATGTAAGTTTAAAGATGAAGTTACAAGATACTCCAATATACTTATATCTTTTCCAAATACTACTTGAACTACCACCGTTCAAGTTATAATTAATTTCAAAAGTTCATCCCACTGATGAGACCACAAGATAAGACTTGAATAGATTCAATCTTTGAAATATTATTAAAGGAAATGAAGTTATGATATACTTCATTAAGTTCTGATATATATATATATCCACATATACATCTTCTTTATACAATTTCCTGAAAACCTCTGTCATGTAAAGTATGAACAGAGTTGCAATATCCAATAAATTTGGAAAGGAAAAGAATTTTGGCATAAACCAGGTATCTTGCTGATCAGGCAAAGATACCCATAAGTAACCTTTTCTACTAGTAGATGGACGAATTCCCCACTGGTCATCACCCTGGTCGTAATAGGACCTTATGCTGGACTGCCACTCAGCCACTTATGCATTTGATGGACTCCCACTGAGCCACTTACACTATCATGGATGCCCACTGAGCCCATGGTGCTTATGCCGACTCAATAGATGGACTTACTTCCCGAACGTTGGGTAAGTAATCAATTCATTTACCAAAACTGCAACCGTGTTGCGAATATAAAATACACCACAGAGCCGGATCCCTCAGGTTTTGAGCGAGTATTTCAATCCCCTTAAAAAGGAAGATCTTAAATATAAAAATGAGTTTTGGGATCCGCTCTAACTTTTAAAAATCATTTTGAAGACTCGAAAACACTTTAAAGAGTGTTTGGAGTAAAGCTGATTTAATGAAGTAAATCAGTCCCCAGAATATTTAGAAAATGTCTGAATATTATTATTTAAATAATATTCCCATAAAGAATAATCTTTATAAAAATAATTGAAGTAGAAGTATTAAAACTTATACTTGAAATGAATATTAAATAACCAAAGATATACTTATATGAAAGTACTATCTTTATTTGAATAATCGAAAATAAGTTTGATTATTGACACCTTATTCTTTAATAAAATAAAGAATATATCTCAGCAAATAATCGGAGTCATAGATCCTCAAATGAATATTCAAATAATATTCATTAAATAATATAAACTGAGTCATAAGCCCTCGAATGAATATTCAAATAATATTCAATAAATAATAAAAGGAGTCATAAGTCCTCGAATGAATATTCAAAATAATATTCATTTAATATAAATGAGTCATAAGCCTTCGAATAATATTCGAAATAATATTCAATAATAAAATAAAGTTAAAGTTATCGAATAAACCTTATTCGATTAATAGTTTTGAAAACTATGACCATATATATATATAAGTATATATATATATATTTATATCCATATATATAAAATCTACTCGGGATCCTCGACTCCCGGTTTTAGAAAATATTTTCACCTTTGGGTCCCTATACTAAGGGTATATGCAAATTACCGCTATCCTCTAGCATAGGTATTATCAACTGAATCAACATATATATATGGAAAGAATACGAAACAGGCATGCATATATATATACCATAGCAGCATGCTTCAATATATTGCAACATTTGCTAATTAACCAACATGCATCTATCGCAAGATAATGCAAATACATATATACATCACAACAACAGTTATAACTGGTAGAAAACTTGCCTGAGCGACTGGGGGTTATGAATGGCTCGGGACGAGTCTGGTAACCTATAAACAACAAGTAAGTTGGAATTAAACCAAAGTCACTTGTAAATCTATACTTTAACTAACTTAGACTCTAACGCTTGTTTTGCGCTTACTAATTCTCTTAAGTCACTCAAGTACCCTCGGCTCCACCATTTTTAATAATTTAACCGTTACGAGTTTTAAGGCGATTCCTTCGCGAGTGTCTTACCAACTGCCTATTACACCTTACATAAATGTTTCATACTTCAATTAGTCATTTAAGGTCTTTAACCTATGTTTCAAAGTAAGGCGAGGGGAAATGTTTCATTCGCGAAACGCCGTTACATGAAACGGTCGTTTCTCCTAAACCGTGCATCGGAATCGAACGAACTACATATCAAAACGAAGCTCGTAACATGAGATATCTAGACATGGCAATGGTCAACATCTAGCAGGGGGTTCTCGGGTCCTAATGTTATGCACAAAAACAGTCTAAAGAAAATCGGACATTACGACGACTATGTTTACGCGATTTCCCAAATTAAACCATTCCAAATCAACCACAATTCAACCCACAATCACAACCCAATAAAAACTCCATCCAAACTAAATCATAACAGCCCCAACAACTCCACATTAACAATTTATACTTATTCCCCACATGAACTAAAAGCTTTACTTAGGTTCATTAACTAATAACCAAGATTTCCAACTCCAAAAATATCACAAAATCAACCCATCTCTAAACACACAATAATCATGCCTTTCACCAACTAAACTACTCATAACAAGCTTTACACATGATTACAAACCCATTACACTAACCCATCATCTCAACATTAGGAAATCTAAACAACAAAACTTAAAACTAAGATCATGAAGAGTTATACCTTCCTTGAAGCTTTTAATCCATGAAAGATCCTTGGAATGCCCATGGAAGCCTTAATCTAACCTCCTACAAGCTTGTTCTTTCAAAGAAATCAAGAACACAAAAATTAATTTCAAGAAAGTACTATTCACCATCTTCTTCCTTGATTTTTAGAAAAAGATTGGCTTGGAATTAGAAGCTTAAACTTATAGGAAGTATGTAACTTAACTAGGAGAAGCTAGGATAATTAGCTTGTAAAATAGCAAGTGGAGGAGCTTGGACTTTCATTTTTTAAGAAAAGAGGCCGAGAGCTTGAAGAAGAAAATGGGGGTTTTGTGTTTTTTTGATTAAAATGAAATGTTTTGGCTTGGTTGGTTGCTTTTTGTCTTGTTTTAGTAAATTACCTAGTTGCCCTTGATTTTGTGTGGTTAAAAATCAACCACATCTCCTTCCCCTTATGTCATGCTTATGTCACATTGCTATGTCATCAACCCTTCTAATCTCTTTGATTAGCTTCTAATTGTTTGCCTAATGACCGCTGATCTGTTATACGGTTCGCTTAACTTTCGTTTTCGTTTATCGTTCGAGGGATTATACCCGGGATCTTATTACTTAGGTTCCCTTAACCTTTCTCAATATATTATATTCCTTTTATGATCCTCTCTTATAATCCTTTAATTTAAATCCTTTTTATCCTGTTACCTTATACTCAATTATTTCCGTACCTAGTGGATTTCCGGGAAAAATCAAAGTGTTCGGATTTGGATTCTGACGATCTTTACATACACTTATATCCCATATAAAGTACTAATAAAATCTCAGAATATCCATATCAGAACCCCTATATAGTGTGGCATGAAAAGTTTTCTCATTCAGCAAAAACACTATTCATAAGGGTTTCAAAAATTTCCAAAAATTGGGGTTATTACAGTCTCCCCTCCTTAAAAGGATTCCGTCCCGGAATCAGATAGAAATGAATAGGGATACTTTCTTAACATTGCACTTTCTAACTCTCGAGTAAATTTTCCCACATTGTGGTCCTACCACCAAACTCCGCCTAGTTTGATAATCCTTCTCCTAAGCACTTGTTCCTTTTCACTCTATAACCTTTCTTGGTTGCTCCATATAGGTTACATCTGGTTGCATGTCTATGCGCTCATATGCCCCTATTTGTCTGGCATCCGAATTACACTTCCTTAACATTGATACGTGGAACACGTTATGAACTTGCTACAGGTTCGGGGGTAGGGCTAGCTCATATGCTAACTTCCCAAACGTCTTAATATATCCAAGGGTCCAACAATTTGTAGACTTAGCTTTCCTTTCTTCCCGAACCTCATTAATTCTTTTCAAGGGAATACTTTTAACAATACAAGGTTCCCTCATTCCTATTCTTTGTCCTTTCGTGTCAAATCGACATACTTCTTATGTCCTTCCTGGCTACTACCAGTCGTCCTCTGATTAGATCTATTATATCCCTGGTCCTTTGGACTACTGCGGGTCCGAGCATCTTGCGCTCTACAACTTCATCCTAACATAAGGGAGATCGACATTGTCTTCCCTCAAGGATCTCCTAAGGCGATATCTCAATACTGACATATGATCTATTATTGTAAGATAACTCAATCCGCATTAAGTGATCATTCCAAATTCTTTCAAGTCTATTGCACAGACTCTCATCATAGCTTCTAACATTATAGCTTTTGCTTCTCAATACCCATTCTTTTCCAGTTCGTTATCGTTATCACCTTCCGTTCCTAATATTATACTGGTTATACTTTTGCTCGTTAGCGTTCTATAACCTTTTAATAACCACGTCAACCTTAGTATCACGAATGTGTTTCCATTCCGCATACTACCACCACTTTATTACTCCTTTTTCAGTTGTTTCTATTTTCCAAAATTTGATCAATCAAATAGAAGTAAAGGAATTTGTTGAGAGATCACTATGATCATGAACACTTGTTATATCGCATAGTTAGTACAGAAGGTGGCCAACCTTTAGTACTTGACAAGCAATTAAACAATAGCTGGTATCCTACTCGGCTTCTATCACACAGATAGATAGTCATTCGGCAATACCTCCCCTTCTGGAAGGGTTGTTCTTCTCAGCTTATATGAAATGAAAAGGAGAGAAAAGAACGAACTGAAGAGAATTGTATATTCGTAAAAATTTTATTGCCATAAAATATCTGGCTTGGAATCTACCTCAGAACTATAGAGGTTTGTCATAGGAGAACAAAACATATACGTATTTATATCAACATCAAGTATTATAGCATCGTATTTCACATGCCTAAATATTTGCTAATCCGTCCATCATTCTCTGGACCCATGCTCTTCCTCGAGCTTATACACAATTGTAATAACCCCAAAATTTTCAACTTTTTGTAACCCTTGTGAATAGTGTTTTAGCTGAATGAGAAAACTTTTCACGCCACACTATGTAGGGGTTCTGTTATGGATATTCTGGGATATTATTAGTACTCTATGAAGTATATAAGTGTATGTAAAGATCGTCAGAATCCAATTCCGAACACTTTGGTTTTTCCCGGAAATCCACAAGATACGGAGAGAATTGAGTATAAGGTAACAGGATAAAAAGGATTTAAATTAAAGGATTATAATAGAGGATCATAAAAAGGAATATAATGTATTGAGAAAGGTTAAAGGAACCTAAGTAATAAGATCCCGGGTATGATCCTTCAAACGATAAACGAAAATGAAAGTAAGCGAACCGTATAACAGATCAGCGGTCATTAGGCAAACGATTAGGAAGTTAATCAAAGGGATTAGTGGGAATGATGTCATCCAACCAATAGAAAGAGGACAAGGAAGGGAGGATGACATCATGAGGATGACATAAGCATGACATGGGAAGGAAGGAGGTGTGGTGGCTTTGTAACCACACAAATTCAAGGGCAAGAAGGTAATTGACTAAATCAAACACAAAACTACAACCAACCAAGCCAAATAATTCATTCTTCATCAAAAATCAAAAAGCAACCAAGGCTTTGTTCTTGAAGCTCTCGGCTTTTCACTATTCAAAAGGCAAGAAAAAATCAAAATCAAAGATCCAAGCTTCCTAAATTGGTAAGATAATTCCCTAATCATCTTCATGCTTAGTTAGGACTATATCATGAATTTAAGCCATTAATTCCTTCTCAATCTTCTTCATTTAATCAAAGAAGAAAACAATGAATAATGTTTTCAAGTTTTTAACTTGAACTTTTTCTTGTTTTTCTTGAAGATCCAAGCATTCTTAAGACTTCTCAAAGCTTCTTAAGGCTTCCTAGCTCCTCCCACCACTTCAAGGAAGGTATACCATCTCCAAACCCTAGATTCCTATGTATTATAAGATGATTTTGATTAGTAGGATGATATTGTAGCTTGTTGTTGTGATTAGAGTTTGGGATTTGAAATGGTAGTGAAATGGAATGGTAAATGTTGTGGTTTTGATTTAAAAGAACTTAAGTATGATTAAAGTTAAGTTTAGGCATAAGTATGAATGATTAAATTGAATTGGTTGGGGTTGTTATGATGTGATAAGGATGGATGTTGGTTGTATGTTGGATTTGAGGTTGATTTGAAATGGTTTTGAATGGTTTAAAATATTGGAAATCGCGTAAACATAGCCGTCGTAACGTCCGATTTTCTTTGGACTGTTTTTGTGCATAGCATTAGGACCCGAGAACCACCTGCTAGATTATGACCACTGCCATGTTTAGATAGCTCATGTTACGAGCTTCGTTTTGATATGTAGTTCGTTCGATTCCGATGCACGGTTTAGGAGAAACGACCGTTTCAAGTAACGGCGTTTCGCGAACGAAACTTTTTCCCTCGCCTTACTTTGAAACATAGGTTAAAGACCAAAAAGGGTTAATTAATGTATGAAACATTTATGGTAAGTGTGTTAGGCAGTTGGTAAGACACTCGCGAAGGAATCGCTTTAAAACTCGTAAAGGTTAAATTATTAAAAATGGTGGAGCCGAGGGTACCCGAGTGACTTAAGCAAATCAGTGAGCGCAAAACAAGCGTTAGAGTCTAAGTTAGTTAAAGTATAGATTTACAAGTGATTTTGGTTTAATTCCAACTTACTTGTTGTTTATAGGTTACCAGACTCGTCCCGAGCCTTTTATCACCCCAAGTCGCTCAGGCAAGTTTTCTACCCGTTATACTGTTGTTGTGATGAATATATGTATATGCATTATCTTGTGATAAATGCATGTTTATATTAGCAAATGTTGCAATATATTGAAGCATGCTGATATGGTATATATATGCATGCCTGTTTCGTATTCTTTCCATATATATCTATTGATTCAGTTGATAATACCTATGCTAGAGGATAGCGGTAACTTGCATATACCCTTAGTATAGGGACCCAAAGGTGAAAATATTTTCTAAAACCGGGAGTCGAGGATCCCGAGTAGATTTTATATATATGGATATGGATATATATATATATATTTATATATATATGGTTATAGTTTTCCAAACTATTAATCGAATAAGGTTTATTCGATAACTTTAACTTTATTTTATTATTGAATATTATTTCGAATATTCATCCGAGGACTTATGACTCCTTTATTTTATTATTGAATATTATTTCGAATATTCATCTGAGGACTTATGACTCCTTTATTTTATTATTGAATATTATTTTGAATATTCATTCGAGGGCTTATGACTCTTTTACATTATTATTGAATATTACTTGGATATTCAATCGAGGATGTATGACTCCTTTATTTTATGAATATTATTTATAATATTCATTCGAGATATTATGACTCCGCTTATTACTGCAATATATTCTTTATTTTATTAAAGAATAAGGTGTCAATAATCAAACTTATTTTTGATTATTCCAATAAAGATAGTACTTTCATATAAGTATATCTTTGGTTATTTAATACTCGTTTCAAGTATAAGTTTTAATACTTCTACTTCAATTATTTTTATAAAGATTATTCTTTATGGGAATATTATTTAAATAATAATATTCAGATATTTTCTAATATATGGGGACTGATTTACTTCATTAAATCAGTTTTACTCCAAACACTCTTTAAAGTGTTTTCGAGTCTTCAAAATGATTTTTAAAAGTTAGAGCGGATCCCAAAATTCATTTTTATAATTAAGATCTTCCTTTTTAAGGGGATTTAAATACTCGCTCAAAACCTGAGGGATCCGGCTCTGTGGTGTATTTTATATTCGCAACAAGGTTGCAGTTTTGGTAAATGAATTGATTACTTGCCCAATGTTCGGGAAGTAAGCCCATCTAATTGAGTCGGCATAAGCGACAGGCCGGGGTACGGTCTATTAATGTGTAAGTGGCTGGGTGGCAGTCCATCAACGCGTAAGAGGCCGGGTGGCGGTCCAGCACAAGGTCCTTATGAGGCCAGGGTGATGACCGGTGGGGGATTCATCCATCTACTAGTAGAAAAGGTTACTTATTGGTATCTCTGCCTGATCAGCAAGATATCTGGTTTATGCCAAAATTCTTTTCCTTTCCAAAATTCATTGGATGTTTCAAACTCTGTTCATACTTTACATAATAGAGGTTCCAGGAAATGTTTAAGAGATATATATGTGGATATATATATCGGGACTAAATAAAGTATCTCGTAACTTTTTTCATTCAATAATATTTCAAAGATTGAATCTATTCAAGTCTTAACTTGTGGTCTCATCTATGGGATGTTTTTCTTAAAACTCTTTATACTTTGAACAGTGGTAGTTCAAGTAGCTTTATAGATGATATAAGTGTAGTGAAGTATTTGGTAACTTCATTCCTTGTTTTTACTTATATCTAGTAAGTAATTATCTTACACTTGATAAAAGATTTTAGTAAGTATCCATTTAGATACTTATATTATTGTTATCACTATATATTATCTTGCGAGCTGTAAGGCTCACTCTTGCTTTATTTCTTCATCACACAACAACAGTTAGGAAAGATGGCCAGACTCCAGCAGACCCAGCGCAAGCGCGTGGGAAGCGTCCCGCGTCTTCCCGATGATGTTGTAGCTGCTATAGCTGCAGAGGTAGATCCATTGTAGTTCAGACCATCTACTTTTGAGAATCAAATTATGTATAATTATAACTTGTGGCAGATAATGGCAATTAACTGTAAATTTATCAAGTAATCATTTTGGGTTGTAATAACTTTTAAATGGTGGATTTAAAGACTTGTACTTATTTCAATTTCATCTCTGAGACTATAACGGGTTGTGGTGTGTGTTAGTACGGGGTCACAACATGAGGTTATTTATTATTAATTAAGTGAAGTGATATTGTGGAAAGAAAGACCGTGACAACCCGGATCCCCGACCCCGGATCTGGGGGTGTTACAGAAATGGTATCAGAGCTAAGCATTATAAACCTCAGAGATGATGCGTCGATATAATAACAAACTCACAAAGATAATAAGAACTCTTGCCAAGTTCATGGTCGGACTACTTAAAGTAGTGCTGACAGTTAAAACCCTTACGGGAACCCTTATAAGTATCATGATAGTAACTTAGCTCGTTTAATGTGTAGGCGCCTGAGATAGAGGACCCTGAGATGTTCGAGCGTGAGCATGATGAGGCATTGCTAGATGTTGAGGATCAGGAGGAGCCTGAGATGGAGGAGGATGAGGAGGACCCCTCAGAGGAGCCTGAGACGGAGGTCATTGCTATTTCAGAGGAGGAGGACCCCTCAGAGGAGTCAGAGACAGAGGTTATTGCTATTCCAGATGAGGAGGACCTGGATGAGGTCCCAGTAGCTGAGGAGCGTATTGGACCTATGGTAGTGTAAGCTGGTACCCCATTACCCACACTTCCGGTGGTCAGAGCCCCTACCCCTCCACCACTATCTTGGATTCCTGATGATGACAGCTCAGAGACCCATACTTCCGAGCCTAGGCAGACCGAGGAGGCACCCTCAGCGGCTCCGGATTCACCACCTCTTGACCCTGCCCACAGGCAGTCTTCGTTAGCACATGGATATGTTCAGGATGTTCTGAGGACCCGAGTGGCTGTTGCCGAGGGCCGACTAGATGAGGCCAGGAGGGAGTTGGATGCAGAGAGGGCGGGTAGGCGTACCCGAGCTTATGAGACTAGGGCTTCTATACCCCGATCCTTGAGGAGGGAGCTTACGGGGATAGAGCTCACATCCCGAGCGAGGCTCAGATCACTCCAGGGGGATAGGCATGGTAGGACCTCCAGGCGGCAGGCCGACTATATCTTCCGTCGTGCGATGGAAAGGGTTTGGGAGCTGACCCGCTCCGGTGTGTGATTCAGGATTGATGATGGAATAGTCTAGTTGTCTAGTTAGCCGAGGCCTTAGTAAGAGCCAATTTTCCGGGATAGTTGACTTGTATATAGCATCCCTTTTTCTGACTAGACAGATAGACTCTTGTGTATCACTTTTGGGACCGATGACTGTAGCACTGTTGTACTTTTGATCGGATCAAACTATGTATTTCTCGCATTATGTATATATTTGTTTCCTTTCGGTTCAGTTCCATAGTGAAGGGATCACTGTTTTTATCATTATTATTACTGCACTTCGTATTAGAACTTTCTTAAAATAATAGAATTGCGATATACGTTCTCCCCATTATAAGAGCTGTGCAAGGCACAATGTTGTATATGATTGTGACCTAACGTTGAATTTTCCTAAATTTTTTTTATTATTATCAGAATCATGCCGCCAAGAAAGATTGGAACTAGGGCGAACCCTGGATCTGAAGACCAGGGAAGCCATAACCAGGATGATAGGAACCAAGAACACAGTGAAGAGGAAGATGAGGATTATGTGGAACAGGATGACTCCCTGTATAAAGAGGAAGAGGAAACATATGATGTTGAGGGATTTGAGATAGAGGCTGAAGAAGGAGAAACCGAGGTTGAGCAACCAGTACCAAACCCAGGCATGGATCCCATGAGCCAGTTCATGCAACTCCTAAGGCAGAATTTGGAACGTCAACCCAACCCACCCCCTCAAGGAAATAACAATGATGTGGCAAACTCTTTAGGGCTTTTAAGTCCCTTAAGCCCCCTGAGTTCCACGGATCAGCCGACCCAGTTGAGGCAAGGGCATGGTTAAAGGAAATGGAGAAATCTTTTGAGATTTTGAGTACCGATGAGGCATAGAAGACTGTATTTGCTACCTACCTTCTGAAAGGAGAAGCTAACTACTGGTGGGAGGCCAAGAAAACATGGAGACAGATGCTATTATAACCTGGGAGAGATTTAGTCAGTTGTTTCTGGGAAAGTATTTCCGAGGTTTATGGAAACCAGATGGAGCTCAAGTTCTTGGAGCTAAAGCAGAATAACTTGTCTGTAGCAGAGTACGAAGTGAAATTTACTGATTTATCAAGGTTTGTGCCGGAGTTTGTGAGCACCGAGGAAAAGAAAGCTAGGAGGTTTCAGCAAGGACTGAAACCGTGGATTCAGAATAGGGTGGCAATCCTTGAGCTTACGGACTATGCCACTCTGGTGCAAAAGGCAACGATTGTAGAAGTCGGAAGTGAACAGATGCAGAAGGAAAGAGAGAAGAAAGGAATAAAGAGGAAAAGCATGAGCATGGGTGGAGGTTCCGCAGGAAGGAGCTTCCCAACTAGATTTAATCGAGGAGCAGTGTCCCTACCAGGAAGGAACACTGGGTTTAAGCGGCCAATGAGTGTGAGTGTGAGCCAGGGCGGCAGAAGTCAAGAATGTCCTATTCCAACCAGTCTCGACCCCCATTGCCAGCCTGTAACATATGTGGAGGAATCACACAGGGTGAGTGTAAAGGAAAGCCTGTAACCTGTTTTAAGTGCGGTCGGGAAGGCCACTACCTCAATAAGTGCCCATCATCAAACCCCCTGCCGTCATTCCAACCGCCACTTGTCATCAGTGCGGACGCCCAGGTCATTGGAAGAGGGAATGCCCAATGAACAACCAGCAGCTCTCGGGAGCAAGCAGGATGCTTCCAATAAGCCACCTACTGCGAGGACTTTCAACATGACGTCCAGGATGCTATGAAAGATTCAGATGTGATAGCAGGTACCCTTTCTCTAATTCAGTCAGTGCAAATGTTTTATTGATTCGGGAGCAAACTAAATCTTTTATATCAAAGGACCTTGCGCGTAAGTTAAGACTTAAGGCTGAACCCTTGATAGAACCCCTTATAAGTAGAAATAGCCAATCATGAAATTATTCCTTTTAACCAGATCAACCCCGCCTGTGAGATAGGCATAGGGGAGCAATCTTTCAGTGTTGATCTGATTCCTTTTAAATTAGGGGAGTTTGATTGATTTTGGGAATGGACTGCTATCTAGCAACGATGCTCAGATAGACTGTAAAGGGAAGAAAGTTAAGTTAAATATCCCCGGGAAGAAGAAGTTATATTTAGAGGAAAGGGCAGACGCAGAAATTTTTGACTATGGCCAGGCCAAAAGGAGCTACGAAAAGGAAGTGAGGCTTACCTACCTATTGGGGACACGCAGAAGGAGGTGCCCAACGTACAAGATATCCAGTAGTCAACGAATTTTGAAGATGTATTCCCACAAGACCTTCCGGGATTACCACCCGATAGAGTGATTGAATTTGCTATTGAGTTGGCCCCAGGGACGGCGCCAGTTTTCAAAAGCACCTTACCGGTTAGCCCCGTTAGAAATGAAGGAATTAGCTATCCAA